>NW_022737632.1:671839-677859 GCF_011630105.1 Anneissia japonica
CACTTTCCAAAAAGGATGGGGAGGTGGGGAGGCGGCCCACCCCACTAAATCACACCCTGGAAAGGAATAATATGTATAGATCAATGGACCTTTCCGGAGTGTCAATCAAACTTAACAACTGACTAATCAGAACAGCGCTAGGAAAACGCACGCGGCTCACAAACACACGTGTTGTCCCAAAACACATGTGTTCGCATACGTTTTAACACTGTCGTCTTGTGGGACCTTAGAAACAATATCCAAGGGGTGGGGCTTAGGGGAAAGGTCCATTATATCAAAGATACTAGAAATACAAGATAGAGTTCTGGCATTGTAAAAATGAGGCGGAAGTCGTGCCCAACGTAGGCAGCGCCCTTCTTTTTAACCATGCAAGTTTCCTATACTTCGTGCCCAACGTACAGGGCGCCCTTCTGTTGCTAAGTATATCCAGACGCAAAAGGCGCCCTTCCTTTTCCACTAATGGAGGAAAACTTTCACTAAGAGTGCGTCCGGCCATGCGATTCTGCGCTGTATTGTTGTTTTATTCTTTACTGATTCTTGATTATGCTTTAATTGTTTTGTGTATTATTTGGATAATAGCAACGATTTCTACCGCCACCAAGGAGGTTATGTATTCACCGATGTCACTGTCTGGGTGTCTATTCCAGTTCGTTTTTATATTATCTTTGTTGAGAATTGATAATAAAATACGCGACGACTTGGTAACGAAAGTTTGGCACAAATTTTTTTTAGATCCAGCTGTAGGGGGCGTCCCATTTTTCGTATTCCCACTATGCATTTCGGTGGAACACGGTGGAACACTTTTTTTGTGTGGAGAACTCTATCTTGTATTTCTAGTATCTTTGATTATATGTAGAACAGACAGGTACAATAATTCTTTCATACCATATTCGATCAGATTGTATAATCATAATGGACGTTTTTGATGATTGTATGTGCAGTATTTTAAATGGCCTATTGATTTAATCTGAATTTCAGTAATTTTAAATTTTTTATTCTTTTAGTAATTTTCAAAATTTTAACTGGAATCTTTATTCAATTAAATTTTTAAAATTACTTACTAGATGTATTATGACAGTGTCTTAATTGTATCTTGTTTTTTCTATATGGAGTTGTTTCCGTTTTTAGTATCTCACTTGCCGTTTTAATGTATATTTTATTTATATGCAACTAATGTTTTTTATAACATTTTAATGACTCGAAAATGTACTTCTGTTTCCATATTGGATAAATAAAGTTGAAGCTCAATCTGATGCTTTTTGAAATAGGATTACGTTCCAACGAAACCACGAGATTTGGACATCTTGCAGTCCCACACCCTTTGACTGTACTGTAGTTTTTAAATTGATTCCTAAAGATGACCTAATAAAGATAAAACCTCGAAAATTATGGCCTCAATGTTTATTTTGTTCCACTATCATCTCAATCCCCTAATGCGAGTATGGATTTATACTTTTACTGCTGTCATTAATGATATTTACAGAAGCGGATCTGGGTTCAAATTTAGGGATGGTGGGGGGGGGGGTCAAAATGTTTCCAAAAATCCCCCAAAAGAAAGGGGCATACATACAGAAAAAAGAATGTGTAGTTGTATACGTATTCTTTTTTTCATGAATTGATGAACCGAGATGGACATGAAGAACGCACTTTCGTACAAAAACTATGTTTACAACTTAAAAAACAGGACCCCCTGACACCCCCTAGATGGTGACCTCCCCACTCTCATATCTACCAAGGCTTTAAACACTTCTGTGTTTATACTGTTAAATAGGTAAATTGTGGAGTAGCTTTAAATCTCGTCCAAAGTCATTGGCTAAACTCTTGTTAGAAACCGTTTTTGTATTAATTTTCTGATCAGGATTTTTTTTGTTATAAGCAAGCCAAAAAGACGAAAATAATGTTAATGATATTAATATTGTGATGATAATAATCATGATAACGATAAAATATAATAATAATAGTAATAGTAATAATAATAATAATAATTAATAATAATAATAATAATAATAATAATAATAATAATATTAAAAGTAATAATAATAATAAAAATAATAATAATAATATCACCATTAAATTCAGAAGTACATTTAGCACAGGCAATTAATTGCTTTATGATTATTTTTCACTCTGTATCTTGTCGGCGACATACGCAGGAGTGCTGTAGGTTGGCCAGGTTTAAATACCACCAACAAAACATCGCAGTTGCAACAAGAGTTGAAAGCACAGTGGAAGGCGTTTTCATCCAGTGACGTATCTAAATATTGCAGTATATTGAATTTATATAACGCACATTATCAAATTGGGAAAGAACAGCTCACTGCACTTTGTGATCGTTGTATAAATATACTACCGTATCATGCATAATACGCAACCTCCTCCACCAATAAGATTATTCTTAGGCCTACTAGGGCCTATGTTTTTTCCAAATAATGTACAGCAAAGTTCTTTATTATATTCTATTAAAGAGAGGCCGAAGTAGATAAAGTGTCTTGCCCATAAGCGGCGGCACGAATGGAACAGTTCGGTGGGCTCGGTAGCACTTAGCGAGCCGAGCGAGAAAACAAAGGCTGGTGTCAAGGGTATGCCAATAAAATACGGCCGAGAGTGCACAAGTTTAGGCAAAGATTCGCACGAACTCATACGATTGGACGTCTAAAATAGAAGTCGGCCGGTCGTTTGCGTAAATGTATTCATAAATTGTTTTGGTCAATTATTTGTGGGGCCTACAGAAAGGGCTGGTCTATCCGGCGTGCCGTCACCAGTGGTCGTGTCCAAGGACAGACGTTGTGACCAGCATCGTTCTAGTAGTATGGATTGAAATCGAAAAGTATTTCCGCTGCGCGCCGACGGTTTACGTACACGTGGACAGTGTGTGAGAATAAGACAACGCATTCCCGCTGTATCGTTTATTATCGCTTTGAAGACAGTTGATGTGATGTGATGTAAAATGGTATTTCATTATGGTCATGTAGTCAAGTGCACAATCAATGAAGACGTTATCAATATACAGTATACTTAATGAAGCATCATAATAATTGTATTTGAGTCATCTACCGATTAAAATGATGAAAATATTTACAAATTATTGATGTTGATGTCAAGGTAATATTGATCCAGCAAATGGATCAAAGTTATTCGTTTAATTTTATTTATAACAATTTGGTCAAGAAATGTTTGTACTGTTAGGCACATATAGTTATATTTCTTTATCTATCTAGCAAATCATCTGTTAAATATACCACTAAATTGATTAATGTAGGCTACCATTATTGAAAATGAATTAGAAATATTGCATGGTCTTATTGCTACTATTATAATTTATACATTTTAAAAATTTATATAACTTAGTACATAAAACTTTAGCGCCCTTTTCCTAATAAAACATCTGCAAATCTTAGTCTGTGTAACTTATCATTTTAAGTTTATATTTTTTTGGTTCTTTAAATGGAGAATGTCTTTGTTGCAGCAGTTACGGCGAAGCTACGTGCCCACAAGAGAGGCAACACACGATGTAATCTGGAACTATCATTTGTTGCTAGTAAACATGTTAATTTCACCTTCCAAAAGCCAAGCTTTTATTAAATACAGTACACCGAAGATACGTCAGACCTGCATGTTCAATAGTTTTCTTTTCCTTACTCTGTCGTGAGTCGAAAGTCGACGATTTAATCTGACCATAAGGCATAGGTTGACCTAAATGTTTCCAGTCAACGTAAAAGTAAGAATTTCTTACGATTCATAGATTCTTACCACTCTTACGCAAAGTTGGAATAATAAAACCAATTTCTTCTAATTTAAATACATTTTCCCCTGAATCCAAGCGACGAGAGAGAAGAAATTAACGTTTTCGCATGCGCTCAACACATGATACAGTCATAACGTATAACGACGCTTCATAAAATAACACAGCAGTATAGATTGTTTGCGAGAAAACTTATTGATTTGGATAATACGTCAAAGCGTTCCCTGTCTGTCATAATTTGTAATGATTTATTATATTCTTCGATCGATTTGGAGTAATTTAATAATTAGTTAGACTTTGGCTCTCAGTCTATTTAAATTCAACACTTCACAAAGAGCCAGAATGATATAGCTCAAACCTTTATACTAGCGGTAAAGTAATAACCAACTCCAAGAAAAACGAAAATGTCTCGTACACCAACGTGTATTGTTAGTGTAATCTTTTTTTGTTTAGCTTTAGGTAAGTAGAAATATTAATTACAGTATTATAATTTCGTAATAGGTTCTCCTAAAATACCCGTACTAATATTAATATTTTGCTACTGCAAACTGCTACTGTACTATTAATGTTCAAGTTGAAACAAAACATCTAAATCACGTACTACTTCTCTGTAGCGGAGGCAGATTGGACGAGCGTAACGTTTGGGGACATTACTTACCATTTTGACGACGCGGATAAGAAATATGTCCAGATCGCAAATCACTGTTCCAATCAAGGATTATTCGTTTACATCGAAAATGAAGAACAAAACTCGTTTTTAGCCAACAACTTGAGAGACAATAATCCAATAGTATTAGGCATCAAAAGAGTTGGAGGAGTGTGGACGTGGCAAGCAACAAATGAGCCGGCTGGTTACACAGGTAATATATATGCTTGCATTCTTTTATCAAGACAATAAATAAAAGTACAGTATGTTATAGGTTGCAAAATCTGAAAACCTTTAAAAATAACCGTAAAAAACTACCGTAAAAACCGTCTGTATTTTATATTTTGAAAATTGCGTCATCAATGTTCTCACAACATGTTTCAACAGTGGTGATGTAGCTTAGTGGTTAAGATGCTTACACGTTACCCCTGCTGGATTAATGTTAGCAGTTGTCCACTGCCTAATGTCTGTATTAATTAACGCACGTCTATCCGTGTAAGATTAGCATACGTGGCCCGTGTAATGTCCATGTAAAAAACAGACATCACAAAATGTAGATGTTGAGCAAGGAATCTATGGCATTTACGCGTATGGTTATTACCGACTTTTGTGAAGACGTCAGTAGGTGCAGTATCCGACCAGTTGGTCGAAATCCAGTTTGCCGAAACCCGGTTTGCCGAGTTTAGGCCCGGTTTGCCGCATCCAGTTCACTGAAAACATGAAATCCCAGTTGATCGAAACCCGGTTTGCCGAAACCAGTTTGTCGAATTGTAGTACTAACTACTATCACTTGAATTGTAAAAAAAAAATAATTAGGTGCTATGTTCAGTGGTGGTGACAGCGGGGGTGTGGGGCATGGTGGCCATTTGCCCACCCGTCGGACAGGCCTGGACCCCCTGTCGTCCGAAGAACGACTAGATCGTCGGACCAAAAATAACTAAAACAAATAATAATAATTTGCATATCCAAGTAACGCTATTTTGATTGCCAATCCCTAATATTGTGGTCTAAATCACAATTAGGACCAAATTAAGCCATAAAAACTCTCCCCATGAACCCTAACATTGATTTTTTATTCTGGGCCGTCGACCGAGGCGTCGTCATCGCCTTGGTTCGGACCCCTCCGTCGGACACGCCGGACCCCTTGTCTGCAAATTTCTGGCACCACCGCTGGCTATGTTTGCTTCTGGTAGGCCTGATAAAATTACACATTAATTTTAGTCAATCCTTGGTATATTTATGGCAGACAGACATACTAAAGAGATAAAAACATGCGTAACAGAGTACATTAGTATAATTACAACATTAGTGCCATCTAGTTTTTCTGTGAAAGAGTAGACAGGGGCACAATGCTGTTGAATGCGGTTTGTATTACAGGGGTCCAGGGGTTTTGCCGTTTAAACTTCGTTTACCATGATGCCCAGAAAAAATATGAAGTAATGATTATGATAATTAGGGGGGGGGGGGGGGCTAGAAAAAAATATGAAATAATGTTGATGATTAGTGAAAAGATTCATCTGGATCTCTAGACTGTATTTGTTAAGGATTTCTTTTTGATGATCCAAGAAATATTTGATATACTATATATATATATATATATATATATATATATATATATATATATATATATAT
>NW_022737632.1:677935-687715 GCF_011630105.1 Anneissia japonica
GCCATCCAAGAACTATTACATTAGTGTAATATTTTCCAATGCAGGGTTAAACCTAGCATTCCAAATTGTGTAGCATGGTAACGAGAGCAGTTTCTGAAATTCCTTAATTATTGCTTTTGCGTTTCTTAAGAATATCTTTTATTCTACATTCATTTGCTGGAGTAATGAGACCTCTACTTCCTATTTCAAGGCAGGTAAGTTTACCTCTAAACCCATTTCTGACAATATCGTTGATGGTATCTTTGTATTTATCCTCTTTTCGTCGATGCGCTTTATCGATATTCATTTCAAATGGTACGGTTAATTCCAAAAGTTCGATATTATTACCTGTTACGATAACAATATCCGGTTTTGCCTTCGTTATGATGACCTTTGGGGGAACTGTTCCCCCTGCTATGGAGTAGCCTTTTACGTTTGCATAAACATTGTCAACCCTCCTATATTTCAGAATATATTTAATCAGCAAATGTATTATAGAATCGTGCCGCCACGTAAATCGGCCCTGTTCGAGTGATACAGGGCATGAATTTAGGACATGCACAAGAGTTTCCTTATTTTGACACATATTACACTTATCATTTGTTCGCTTACCCCATGTACGGAGATTACTTAGAGTGGGTAAAAAATCTATAGATGCCCTCACTGCGAAACTCAATACACCCTTAGGTAAATTATAAATCAAAGATCTCCATGTAAGATCTGCAGAGATAAGGTGTGTAAGCTTTAGTACTGTAGGTCACCCTGTTTCCTTAGGGGTTCCACATATTGATGCCAGAATTCAATCCTATTTTCAAATATAGCTTCTTTTATATGGGGCTTAATTTTTGACCAATTGGTATTCGATTCAGCCCTAGAAACTGATCTATCGTGGACTGCTTGCCATTTTCTAGAGCCATTTTTTTGCATTTTTCTTGACCATCTTGTTTCTCATTCTAATTTACATTTCTGAGCATGGGTTACCCAACTGTCAGCCTTAACCAGGGAACGAGAATATGCTAGGACATGTGATTCCAGATACACGTCAGATATTCGGGGGAAATTTAATCCCTCTGGACTATGTATGAATTGGTGTAGGTCCGTTTATGGCCAATCCAGTCCATTGTTTAATTGCATTTGTGTGTATGTGGTCAAGCGTTTGAAGCTGACAGTCAGTTAACTCATGCACTGTTAACATATAGCGAAATGATGGTGTAGCGTATTGTATATATATATACGCAATTTGAATTCGTTTTTAATAAGGCTTTTATTGATGTTGTTAATTGTTCCATTAATATTATTCTTTATGAATTCAAAGGTTTCCTTAGTTTTACCACTAAAAAACAACATACTACAGAGGAATTTCTTGGGTGCACTCTTCAAGGACTTAAGAATATTAGCCCCCAATGAAAAGTTACATTCATCAGGCTTACCGCCTCTGATGGACATGGTTTTACACTTAACAGGCTTAAGAGAAAGATGCATAGATTGTGTAATATCTATTATCTCATTCATTAGTTTCTGATGTGTCCTTTTGTCTTTAGTGATTAGACAAAAATCGTCTGCAAATGGAAGAGTGATAAATTTCTTTCCTTCGAGTTCGTAGCCATACGCGGACTCCTTGGTTTTCAGGTAGTGTATAATCGGGTTGAAAGCCATTAAGAAAACTATAGGTGACAGGGGGTCACCCTGGAACACCCCCCGACAGAAATTAAAATCTGATGACTGCCAAGCAGGACCACGGATTTTTCCACTGAGTCTTGAATAAAGTGTATTTATATAACTGTGGATGGTAGGTGGGATTCTATATCTCTCCATCATGTAGTGTATTAAGTTATGCTCGACTGAGCCAAAGGCGTCGGCTAAATCCAAAAAAGTTACGTGAATTGTCTTTTCTTGTTTCTTGCGTGCGCTAGCAATTCATTTATTACAATTGAATGTTCTACGCATCCATTTATCCCATTCAGGAACGCTTTTTGTTTTTCAGGATCAATATACATATTGCTTGTCATAAAGTTAGCTATTCGTTCGGCAACAATTTGATGGAATAATTTAACGATACAAGATGTTAAAGAAATCATCCGAAAGTTACCTGGTTTGCTAGTGTCACCATCCTCATGGATAAGGGTGACGACACTGCGTGACCATCTTACTGGAGGATCACCGCTGATAAGCAGTTACTAAATAATGTGGCAATGAGATGATGTGTTGCTGGAAGTTTTCGTCCATATAAGATGCCATCTTCCCCCGGGGCTGAAGTTGGTTTCTTGTTATTGAGAATTTTTCTGACGTCTCTGGGTCTAATTGGGTCGAGGTTAAAAGGTATGAAGTGTTCCTTTAGGGATATAGAGGGGAACCATTTAAGATTTTGAATATCGACGTTATTCGCTCGACTATATTTTTGGGGAAAGTATGTATTGGCTGTTTCCTTTGAGAAAGTGGGAGTTGATTGAGCTTTACTAATGTTCTCGAAGGCGTTGTGTAAATTCTTCACCGGCGTCAGCTGGCGAAACGTCGTTTGTTGAAATATCAAAGTGAAGCGGACCAAGGTATTGTTTAAGCTCGCGATTATGCGCTGCCCATTGGTCGCTTGTCAGGGACGGAATAACAAAAGAAATCTGTGCCGAGTCCAACAACCAGGCACTTCGTCGTGTGCTATCGTCAGCTATTAAATAATATCGCCAGGCATAGATGCCTCCTCAGACTTGTCAATTAAATTCTAGAAAATTATAGACAATATTTACCACAAATGACATGCAGCGGGAAACAGTACATTTAGGAGGAACAAAATATAGCAAAACAATAACGAAAACGAAGCAGTCCAGTCTCTCAAGCAATATTTGCTAGTGTGTATAAACGAGAGCTGTTGACGAGTTCTCTGCATACGTTGATTGGCCAAATTGCGTTCCAGAATCTACTCGCGACGAGGTGACCTTAACGTTCTCACATGCGCATATGAGATTAACGGTCACAGGTGTCATCTTGGATCAAATCCTGATAAAAGACTGGGTTCATGTTTTATTGAACATGGTATCTCTAGTTCCTTCTGTAATTAGGTCAACCTTCTTTTAGTGGCCATTAATAATTGTTCTATTTTATCAAAACTAATTGCGATGTTTAACATACTAGAGGGTAAGCGAACGAAGCGAGCGCACCATCTAGTAATAGTAATAATACTATATAATAATAATTTCATTGGCGACAAAATTGTCAATTTGAAATGTATCAATAAGTTTTCTTTTCAGAGAAATTTACTGGTTAATTAAAATATGCATGACATAGATCTATTATCAGTTTGTTTTCATCATATGTTAGCAATATCATTGATAAAAACAATCACGTTTTTACCGTGTTTCAGCTTGGAAATCAGGTGAGCCGGCAAGTGACAAAGATTGTGCTTATATTGAGATGGAAAGCCACTGGATATCAATGGATTGCAACACAAAGAAAAAAGTCTGTTGCGTAGAAGGTACAGAACATCCTTATAATTAGTAATCAGAATTAGGAATTCGTTTAACAATTGCCAACTGCCTTGTAATTAACGATAATACTGAGTTGACACTTTCCAATGAGCCTCTCATGAAATATTGAGCAGCAACTTATTTACTAGTACACGTTTCGTCTAATATACATTTTGTAAACCTACACAGGTCTGAAAATCAAGAATCCTGCTAGTGATATTGGGAAGGTATTTGATATACTATCCTACATGATAGTAAGGAGTTTTCGGAAGCTTACGAAACAGTCATAATGTTTAGACAACCGTTCCCATAATATTTGTCACAACGTAGGCGATTTATGCCTTTTGAATCAAGGATCATATTCAGCTCCTACAGCATTATTGTCAAGAATGTTTTAGGCACGAATGACGATAATGATAATGACGTAATCGTATGCGATATCATTTTTTTAATGTTGCGAAACCTCTTAACACCAAATATCCAAACACCCTCTCTAAATTTGCATTCACACTGAATCCGAATTTTCGTTTGGGAAAGCTTACAGGAAATCGGATCAGTGTAAAGAATAGGGACACTGGCGTTCAGCGTATCGGAAACGCGGTCCGAATTTCGGTTCAAATCCTATGTAAATGCAGCTAAAAGCCAACAATAATTTCGGAATAGTATTTGTTAATTGTTAGGCCTATAATTGTATTTATTTAATTTATAATAATTATAATATTTAGGTCATTCTGTCATTTATTTTGCTATTTGAAAAACTGGACCATAGACCTACATTTGAGAAAAAGTATTGTGTTTGTGTGTTTGTATAAATATATAAATAAAAACGTTTGTATAGTTATGTGTTGGTTTCTGTGTTTTGGAATTACTTACTGAAAATTATATTTATCTACAGACAAATTTTACTGTTTTGAACAGTCCTGTATAGCCTTACTGGTTAAATAACTCTCCGTAAGCTAATTAAATTAGATATTGTTACAACGGACCAATATAATAACTTTGTAGACTTCTTTTTTTCTTTTCTTTTTTCTGGAATAGATATATTTTATTTCACTGAAGGCAAACTTATCAATAATAATTCATAATGAATAGTACTAAAATTAAATGTAAAAATCCAATCCTTGTTTCCATGCACCATGAAGGAAAAAATAATTTTTCCTCCATGCTTGCACTGATTCCGGGATTGGACAATCTTATCATTTAAAATAAAGAATGATGTAGTTACACGGTTAATAATAATAATAATAATAATAATACATAATAATAATGCATAATAATAATAATTCATAGTGATTAGTAATATTTAACAATTCAGTAACTTGTACTATAGATTTCACTAAATAAAAAATTCAATATAGCGACACCAGCCCTCATTAACTAAATTTTTTTTTTAAATCCTGGATCGTGGAATAGAAGTATCTTATTCCAATAAGGTGAAGTACCTTCCTTTTAATAATTAATGATAATAGGCCTAATTCATAATAAGTATGAATATTTAGCAATAGAGAAATATTGACTTTACAATTTTTCGATGGATTAAATTAATTTTCATTAACTTGTACTACGTCCTTATTTCTCGCCTCTTTCCCTGGAGGTGTCGTATTCGCTTACTCTATTCTCAAAATAAACATTCCTAGATTTCACTACCAAAATGTGGTTTTTCTAGCAAATTGTGAATTTCCTACCTATCAGGTCCAATGCGGCCTGTAACAACTGTTAATGTAAAAACGACGCATAATGTAAAAAAAATGGTTAACGAATAATGTAAAAAGGTTTGACGCTTAATGTAAAAAAATAACGCAAAATGTAAACCAACGCATAATGTAAAAAATTTTGCTAACGCATAATGTAAAAACTTTTGACGCATAATGTAAAAACATTTTCTAACGCATAATGTAAAAACCTATCAACGCATAATGTAAAAACTTGGCATTTTACGATAAAAAGTATGATATGTTGTGCTTACTGCAAAAAACCTCACTTTTCTATCCAAATACTTAGTTTTAACAAATAAAAACTTTTGGTTTTTCCCCCACAAAGCAAGCAACTTGGCTCTTTTTTTTTCATAAAAATAAAAGCAAGTTTCTATTTTGAACCTTGTCCAAAGGCCACACATCGTCACACACTCCCAGCATGGAGTCGAGGAAAAAGTTTGCATTCTTTTTTTAAATTTTGTTTGTTTGTTTGTTTGTTTTTTCGTTCCTAAAAAACAAGTACCGGGTATGGTAATTCACATGGATACGGGGTACAAAAGCGCTTTAAAGACAAACTATGTTTTTTGGGCGGAATACCAGGACTTTGTGTCTCAAGCCAAAAAAGTAAGTTTGATGTGTTATATAAAAAGCATACAGTGAAGGAGTAGATGTGCTTGTATCTAGTGGCGTAACAGGCGAGCGGGGTAAAGGGGGCAGTCTCCCCCTGACGATTTTTACCGGGCTGATCATGCCGTCGTCCCGGGCTGGGTAATAAGAGAAAAGAAAGAGGAGAGAGAGAGGGAAAGAGAAAGAAGGGGAAAATAAAAGGAAAGGAAAAAGAGAGAAACAAGGGGAAAATATCCATCTGTGGAAAATCTTTCCCCACCCCTTGAAGATGCCCTTTTTATCCCCTGAAAGTGCAAAAATATCTCAAATTTCGCGCGCTTCGCGCATTTCTTGTTCAGGTAGGCAGATTTCCTCTAAAAAGATTGCACAATTTAGGGAGTTTTGATCAATTCCGACGAAATTAGAATTAAAAACAAAATTTTTTTAGGGTTAGCCTTCTAAACTATTTAAACACATAATAGTGTCAAACTCAAGAAAGAAAATTTAAGATAGATTGTTTTTACCTAAAAGAAGGGCATCAATGTGTAATGATGGTGAAAGAATATGTTTGTAACAAATAAAGCCATAATGAAAATGCTTATATTCAGTTTAAAAAAACACGTGTGTGGCCATTAATAACATAAGCCCTAAACTTTAAAAAAAATTGCGCTTGTTCTCCTTTGCCTTCTAAGTTAATTGAACACATAATAGTCCCAACTCAAATAGAAAGAACATTTAAGATAAATCGTTTTACCTAAAAGAAGGGCCTCAGTGTGTATTGATAGTGAAAGAATATGTTTGTAATAAATAAAACCATGATGAAAATGCTTATATTTAGTTTCAAACACACGTGTGTGGCCTATATTATAAATAAGAAAGCCCTATGTCGTATTGCATTCTATATGTGGGGGGTGGGGGGTGGTGGGGTGAGTATGATATATTACTAAACGGGAAAATTATTACCCTTTTCTCCCCTGACCCAAGACCCCTGCGCCTGCTTGTATCCAGAACATGCTCTGGATGCAGGTTTAGAAAATTATTTCAGAGCAAGTTATTCGCTGCAGAACAACGATGGTCAACATAACTATAAGCTAAATTGCCTCACCTCTAGCAAAAACAAGATCTGAGATCTAAGGCGAAGATCTAATCCCACTACGTGGTGGCCCAGAAAAGTCTCCATATAACAATAGAAGTTCTGTTGTCAGCTATTTTTAAAGGGACTTCTTCTGGGTCACTCTCTAAAAAGATTTCTATAAATCAGTCTGATTTTTTTCTGATTTTTTTTTTCGACACTTTGGAACCGCCATGCTTACAGGCGTACTTGATGTACGCGTACCTTAATTTCTCTGGAATTTGCTTTTAAATCATTCATGTGGGCCACACCTTTATTTCTTGTAAATATCCTGTGTCGTTCTTTCGGATAAATTAGTGTCGTGGTTTACAACTGGCAAATTCTACATTATTTTCTAACAGTTTGCATGCTAAAATTGATTTTTTAAAAACTGTAATATAACCTCGTCAGCAGAATCCATATTATCTCAATTAACAGGGAATGATTGGGACATTCAATAGGGTTTCCAAGCAGTGTAAGCAGTTAACCAGTGGACTCTACCCATTTCTTCACATAGCACCTTCTTTGGCGCAAAAGCTCCACTTGCTTAAAGCTCGAGTTATGACCATTAGCGTGAGGAAGGCGCTGGTAAAGGCCAGTGGCATCGCTCTGTATATCCGTGAAATATTTGGGAGGCGTCCAAATTGGTTCAATGCTTGGGTAACCTTAACAGAATCACAATATTCCAGGTATCTCATAACGGATATATTTTGGAAGAAGCATGAACATTTTATATTTACTGGTGCATTGGAAAGAGGCCAGATACTACAAGCGTATAACCTTGTTGTTTTGCAGTTTTATAGAAATATTTTTGATATATTTCATGCTCATATACATGTTCTTACTTGTATCGTCGATATGTGAGAACCACCATAAACTCAGTTCTAAAAAATCAGTTTTCTAAATTTAGTATATGACTGTTGATTTGGAGTGTAATTTTGTTTCATGCTCATATGCATGTTCGTATTTGTATCGTCGATATGCGACAACTGCCATAAATTCATTTGTGACTGAAGTGTTAATTTGGAGTCTCATTCAGGGTTAATATGGGTTATTTAATGGATAATAAATAATAAATCATTAAAGTTGTTCAAATAAAAATGTTTTGGATATATTTCTTTCTCATCGGATACACAGTAGAAATTTGGTTTCCTCTGACCATCAATGTCATCATTTTATTTAAATGGTCATTAGTATGTCTTGTGTAGTAGAAGATATGAAACTTAAGGTTCAGATAGATGGTGTGGATAATATTTCGTTTTTTTTTAATTTGAATAAGTTTCTCCAAAATATCCTGTGTAAATGTAGTAACTGCAGAAAAATATATATATATAAAAAAAAAGAAAAATTCAAAAAATACCCAAACAATACGCTGTGTAGAAATTAAGAAAAATTCAAAAATCCAAAATGTTTCCAAATAATTTCAAAAGAAAATTCAAACAAATTCAAAATTAAATTCAAAAATTCCCAAAGAAATTTCTCCAAAAATCGCAAAAAATAAATAAGTAAATAAAAAAACAAAATTAAAACTTAAGCGAAAAAAAAAAAAACAAAACAAAACCCAAAAGGAACCATCACTATGATTAACCAAATTAATCAAAATAGCCCAAATAGCCAATATTGGTTTTTTTTACTGTAATCAAAGAGTATAAATAGAACAAGAGAGCCAACAAAGCTCATTGGGAGCGTAAAAAAACGATACGCTCTACGCAGCTAGTGTAGGACGCCAACTAACGCTTGTATGTGTTTTATTACCCAGTACCTGTCTCTTATACACATCTAGATGTGTATAAGAGACAGGTGTTAGTGCAGGTAGTTGGTATACAAGTGTAGAGGAAAATTTTTACTAACTAAGGTCACAAATAGTATTTTATATTATCATAGGCATACATTTACTGTATGAGTGAGATTTTGATCCTTAAGCGTGAGACACACCCTAAATGTGACGCGAGTCTCACGCCAAATGTGTATGAATCATAAATGAGCATGGTATACAGTGCTGGGTTGACAAGTCGGTCACATTTAAAGCAGCCGAAAGATGAGGCAGAAAATGAATATGATGATTGATTCTGTTTCAAACCAGACAGTAAAAAATACTATACATTATTGTATCAATTATTTCTTTCTCTGTGGCCCGGATGCACACTTAGCCTCTTGGCTTTCTGTTGATTCATAAGGCATTAATTTATGCTAAATTACACTGGAAAAATTAATTCCTCTAATTCTTATCTATTGATAAGAAGGGGCTTTCAAATTTTGTGCTTGTGC
Organism: Anneissia japonica; assembly: GCF_011630105.1. Taxonomy (NCBI): domain Eukaryota; kingdom Metazoa; phylum Echinodermata; class Crinoidea; order Comatulida; family Comatulidae; genus Anneissia; species Anneissia japonica. The sequence continues at coordinate 687,052 of NW_022737632.1, forward strand.
TTTTATATTTTTTTTAATGTAACTTCTTTTGTAAATTTGTTGGTCTTGAACGCACCGTCAATTGACGAGTGCCACTGTAACAAAAGTGTAAGTTCAATAAAATTATTATTATTATAGCGGGCGTACTTCTACCGAGCTGCGCAGCGCTGCACGCGATTTTTTTTTCCGTACGAAACATTTGCATGAAACTTTATTCGGGTCATCTCGGATTGAGTTCCATACGAGAAACAAGAGCAGACACTTCGCAATGTCGTGACGCTCGAGTTTTACTTTTATTGCTCTTTCTATGTTTACCTACGGTGGGCCTATGAAATCTTACGGATTTACGGGATGTACGTGTGTAACTAACTGTGACCTTCTTGTATGTTATTAAATGTTAGTATAATATCTACAACAACAGCTAGTACCCCTCCTTTATAAAGTGTAGATAGGTACACCAAAGGCTGACAGAAAGAATTAGATAAACTACAGGCCTAAAGCAGGCTGAGTTAAGTCCTATACCATAGGCCCTCCCTAAACTAGGCCTAGGTCCCTAGGCTAGTGTCCTAGGCTGACACCAACAGTCACGCTTCACAGTGACGTTGATTGAAATTTTGAAAAAAAGGGGAAAAATTGAAGCATGAAATAAAAAATAGAGTGCATAAGAGAAATATTATTAAATAAT
>NW_022737632.1:687801-695746 GCF_011630105.1 Anneissia japonica
TAATAATAATAATAATAATAATAATAATAATAATAATAATATAATCATTTCAGCATTATTACGTTGGCCTAAGCCTTGTAATCAAGAACCTATTTACTAGGCCTATAATTAATAACTAGCCCAAGGGAATATCTTTTGTGCTATTTCCCCTTAACGTCGTTTTTTTTTATGTTCTCTAATTTCTCCATTGTCTAAGTTCCTAAGGTAGGTTTTAATAACATAATAATGAATAATAATAATAATAATAATAATAATAAATAATAATTATTCGGCATTAATTAACTTGGTCTAGCCTATCAAGAACCCGCAGATACTATTTAACATATAACTAGGCTTAGGCCTAATTTATACATACATTGGTGCCGCTCTGCCATTTTGGCAGGTCTTTGACATCCAGTATTTTAGAGCTGCCTATTCTCAGCTCTTCACTTAATTTGAAAAAAAAAACTGTCACCCTGTTTCATTTGAAAGAAACGCGCTATTCCTTCCTCTTTGTACTTTCCCCTGAAAGCGTATATTAGTAGTTAGTAGGCCTAGGTAAATACTGTATGCAAAACCCAGATCTAACTAAAAAAAGAAAAATAAAATTGTCACAGTATCTAAGTCAAGTTCAAATAACACTTTCCATTACTCGTGCAGCTCAATCAAATATTTATATGTCATTTTAAACGACCCATTACTATTAGAATGGTAACATCAATGTATTTTTTAAAAATCAGACAGCGACGTTCTCTCAGATGTTGTTTGCATTTTGTAGACGTTTATCTGTTGATGACCTTTTGACCTCCTGAATTCTGCAATATGAGATTTTCGGCCCGAGTCGATTCAGTCGAGACGGCTCGAGTGGAGTTTCATGTAAATGTTTCGTACGGAAAAAAAAAATCGCGCGCGCTGCACTGGGTAATAAAAAGAGTATACAACCGTTAGTTGGCGTCCTACACAGGCATGACGTTTTTACGAACGGGACTTTGCTCTCTTGTTCTATTTATACTCTTTGCTGTAATCAATACACAGCATATCTCATAACTTTAGCAATAGTCAGTCAATTCTAGTAAAGACCCACATCCTCTATCCGAATGTCTAATATTCTCCTTTGTTTTTTCCACGTTACAAACGGTCTTCCGTAATATTGAAACCTGCGTTTATCCTAGTGTGAACTTAGTTTAAACTAGGTGTACATGTCGCTGTCTTGGTTTTATACATCGATCATTGACTTACGTGTTTCTATCGTTTCCATCGTGCTTTTTCCCGATGAATTTAACTACCGATATATAATAATAAATATTATATATCGGTATCTTTATTCAAAATTCACATTCATAATTATGTGGTAATTATGTTTATTCAGCACTACAGTATCAATTCTTAGTTTTCTTTATTTACAGAAAAACAACGAAGGTTAATAAAGCGACTTCGTTTGAGCATGATGGTTTGAGACACGTTTCTATTATCGATATATATTTTTATCATGTTTATTAATGCTTAAATAAAAGATTTATGAAATAAATGTAGTACTGTGAAAAGATTAGTTTGTCATACGTTTGTTTTCTTCTGTTACTTTTCGTTTCCTTTCCAGTTACAGTTTATAATGATACATATAATTAAAATAGACTGAATGGTATAATGATAAATGAAAACAGAGGAAATATATAGTATTTTCATATTTAAAAACTAGACTCATGTAGCGCAGGTGCCCAACAAACGCTCCAAATCTCCAGCTTCTCGATTCATCTTGAACAGTGTGTGTATGGTATTTTGGTAAGAAACTCCTCCTTTTCAGTGTTGCCGCTGCGACCTGTGTGTGCGAAGAACTTTTGACCAACGTAGGTGGCGCTTTTTAGAACAGTAAAAGTAATGTGAAGTGAAAACTCGATGGGTAGTTATGTGTAAACTCGATGTAGGTATGTGTAAACTCGATGGGGAGTTATGTATGAACTCGATGGGTAGTTATGTAAACTCGATGGGTAGTTATGTCACCTCAATGGTGGTAGTTATGTCAACTCGATTGGTAGTTATACAGAATGTCGATGAATTCGATCCAACTCGGCCACAGTCAACTCGGCCACAAATCAATTCGGCTACAAAAAGTTCGGCTGCAGTCAACTCGGCCACAAGTCAACTCGGCCACAAGTTAACTCGGCCACAAGTCAACTAGGCCACAATTGTTATTATTGCTGTTATTATTGGTGTCATTGTTATTATTATTATTGTTGCTTTTACCGTTAGTTTTAATATTAATTATTAGTCTTAGCATTAACATTATGTATTGTTTAAAATTTTGCTGATATTATTATTGTTACGTCCATACAAAATTATCTATTTTTTTTATTCATATTATTATTATATATTAGTCTTAGTATTATTATTTTAATAATAATAATTTTAAAAATATTGTTATTGGTGTTTTATTGGTATTTTTCTCATATTATTATTATTATTGTTGTTGTTGTTGTCACCTTTATTATCGATACCCTATTATTACTAAGTAGGCATTATAAGTATCATAATTATTATTATTAATTATTACTAATTAGTATTCAGGGGCATACTGTGAAAAATCTAAGGGGGAGGGGTCGAAACAAAAGCGCAGGGGGCAAGCTGAACTCGGAGCAATTTAGCGAAGCTTTCAGAATTCGCGGGGTACGTTATTTGTGAGGGAAGTGAGCAACTAGGCTGGGGCTAGGGGCCGCAAAAGGGGAAAAATTTACGTTTTTACGTTCTAGTGCATTAAGTTCAATACCAAGTCTGACAAAATAGGCCTAATTGTAAACGTAGTTTTTGGGCAACACCAGACTATATTCACTCAATATACCACCAACCTATTGGATTGCGGAACTCCTGAATACGGGCCTGTGAGCATTTCAGATTAAAGAATAAAAAAAAAAATGTTTTTTTTTTTCTTTTTCGTGGGATCGTCCCACTTTTAATTTAAAAAAAAAATAAAGTTATAAATGTATATACTGTATTGAAAAATAAACAATGATATAGGGAACATATAATTACTTGAAGTAACATTTTGTATGCGTTTATTTCTTAACGTTTTCCTTTCAATTTTATATTTTAATATATTTCTTTAACTTAGTTTTTCTTCATTAACAATAATGGCAGAGTGCAATGATGCATAACCAATACACCACATAACACAACTCTTCAAAGGCTTCGAGATATCAAGTTGATTAAAAATGTATAACTTTATATGGATTGTTTAAAAAAAAGACAAAAAATCAAAATATTAAAAGGAAGGGCCACCAAACATTTTTTAGGCGCAGGATAATTTATTTTGATATTAACTACCCATGTTAGGTGCAGTTTAATTATGCTAGATTTAAAAAAAAGAAATCATATTTAAAGGGAACTTTCTTTAAAAGGGGGGTCGACCGCACCCATCGACCCCCCCCCCCACGGTACGCCCTTGGTATTACTATTATTATAAAAATTAACGTTATCTTTAATTTATTGCTGTTATTGCTATTATCACCTTCAATGTTATTATCACTAATTAGTATTATTAAAATAGATATTTAAATATCGTTATTATTACCATATTATTACTATTAGTATTGTTAAAATAAATATTACTATTAATATTGTTGTTGTTATCACCTTTATTATTGTTATTATGACTAATTAGTATTATTAAAGTAAATATTTGAAAAGGACCGACATGTCACTGGTGATTCTCGTCATTGGATGCATCCTTGTCACTGACAGGTTTCAAACATAGCTCCCAATGGTTGAACAAATATGAAGGACTGAAATCTGTCACTCAACAATACCAATTGTTCCTATTGTGGATAATTGATACTAGATGCTACACCCCACCTAATTTTAACGTAGGCCTAATTCATGGGCGTGGTTCTGAAGAAAATAGTATCGAAAATGCACGCCATCGTGCATTCATTTGGTTTTAGTCGGATTCAAAATAAATTTTTAACATTTAAAAAAATCATAATGTGGTTTTTCTATTTCAATTTTTTATGATTAGGTCTACAGTATGTACTCATGTTTTATGTCAGTGTTTTAATGTGAACAAAATTAAACATTAATATATGTATTTTTCCTAATTATTAAGATTGCAAATTGTTAATGTTACAATTGTCAGATTTTATTCCATTCTGTAAGTGGAGGGTTTTCTCTGTTGAATAAGAGTACAGTGTGAATGTATGCAACGATGTGACGATGATCAGAATTTTAAGGAGAAAGGATGCAGAAACTGTAATATTTACATTTCATTTTAATTATAAATAACTTGTGGCCGAGTTGACTTGTGGCCGAGTTGACTTGTGGCTGAGTTGACTGCAGCCCAACTTTTTGTGGCCGAGTTGATTTGTGGCCGAGTTGACTGTGGCCAAGTTGACTTGTGGCCGAGTTGACCTGCTTCCTTGTTTTTACATTGTGCGTTGATAGATTTTTACATTATGCGTCAGAAAATGTTTTTACATTATGCGTCAAAAGTGTTTACATTATGCGTTAGCAAAATTGTTTACATTATGCGTTGATTTTTTACATTATGCGTTATTTTTTTACATTAAGCGTCAAACCTTTTTACATTATGCGTTAACCAATTTTTGTTTACATTATTCGTCGTTTACACGGCCTGAGGCGGTACGGCAAGACTGCTCATGACTGACGCTGCGCGTCTCAAACTGCGGTATTGGATCTTTCCTGCCATTTGACTCTATTTCTACCCCTCGTGTTATACTCCTACATTTTTGGTGTCCTTAGGAGTTCAGCTTTATCCCCATCCCTAGAACCCAGAAACAGAACTCTAACTGTATCCAACTCATGATTAGGTATGCAGACCAACGTTATGACGACTGTGGCTACCACATATAGACAGACAACTCCACCAGACTTGCTCCTAGGTAAGTTGAAATTACCCTCGCTTCTTCGAAGGAGAGGTGATGGGTAGGCCTACTGCAATAGCGTGCATTTGTGTTTGTGTGTGTGTGTCTGTGTGTCGGTGGGTGGGTGTGGGTGTGTGTGTCTGTCTGTGGTATGGTATGTGTAACTCAAGCACTACTCTGGATCGATTTGCTTCAAATTTTCACACATTGACAATGTTACATGTATATCGGTCCTAATTTAGTTCTGCTCGGAAGTTGATGCAGATTAAAAAATGTTATTTATATATTTTCCGGCCTCAAATGGCGACAGAGCCAACTCGACCGCATCGTTCAATCTCGTTTGGCTAGGCTAGGGCGAGCGGACTCGAACGAATCGACCGTGGGCCAGAGTCAAATTTTGGTCGGCGGGCTGGTAGAAGCAGTCCGGTCGGCGTGCAGAATTTCCATATTAATGGGCTTGCCATGCAAGGCCTATGATGAAGCGGTCCGGCCGACATTATTTTTCCCCATACAGTTAAGGCAGAAATAGTAGATGGCGCTATTTAAGGTCATTGAGGTGAACTGATAACATGATATGCATGCTGACTCGCAAGTTGTGGATGAAAGCATAAATGAATGATACGGCGTATACCGTAGTAGTAGGGTAGGCCAAAATCTCTTGGTAGTCGGTCTAGCTGACGATGGTGTATTCGACACAGTGAAAATTAATGGACTATTATTAGTATTGTAATAAAAATATCCGTATGTCTAGACACTATTTACGTACAGCATGGTCTTTGCAGTCAGTGGTGTGACGCCTATGCGCTCTCATGTGGCGCCGAACTAGGGGCCCCAAAGGGGCCCTACCCATAGGTTCCTCGATTTAGTACCCTGACCAAAAAGGACTTGTGTTGATAAATAATACCATAATGTGTCTGTGAAATCGACTGTAGGGCATATACTATATCATGACGAAAGAGAAGGGGCCCCTCTCTAAAAAAATTTTAAAATGGAGATAAAAAGAAAATTATATTCACAATTTGAAGTCTGTGAGTGCCATTATTTCCGGCTATCTAGACGTGCCATAGTAATACATCTCAGACCCACAAGGGCAACGTCATAATGTGTGCGTGAAATCGACTGTAAGACATATCATATTATATCCAGTGGCGGAATAAAGTGTGTGTGGGGGGGAGCTGCCGGCCGGGGCCCCACTAAATTTGCCAATAAAAAGAAAATTCTATTCACAATTTGTCTGTGAAGTGCTATTTCCAGCCATATTCATAAATTTTCTTACCTCAGCCCCAATGGTGGGTCTGAAGTGGTATAGACTCTCCAACTGTGAAGGTCCCTCCCTGGCCTCAATATTCTGAATCCATACATCATTTATTCGTCGTTAAAAAAATATTAGAATAAAAATGCACATCTAAAAACCCACGATGGAATTGGTGACTGGGACCCAAAAAGGGCCCCCAGTTTCAGAAATACACAGGGCCCCTGGCCCCATCGTTATGCCACTGGTGGGGGTGGGAGCTGCCGGCTTTGAACTGCTGACCGGGCCCCAGGAAATTTTTCAAAATATTTTTTTTTAACTGGAGATAAAAAGAAAATTATATTCACACTTTTATGTCTGTGAATTGCCATTTCCGGCCATCTAAAGGTGCCATATTCATAAATTTTTTTACCTCAGCCCCAACTATGGTGGGTATGAGGTGGTAGGCCTATATCTCCAACTGTGAAAGATCCCTACCTGGTCTCAGTTTTTTGATCGATCCATATTATACCATTTATATTCGTCGTTAAAAACATTTAGAATAACAATGTACATCTAAAATCCACGATGGAATTGGTGACTGGGACCCAGAAAAGGGCCCCCAGTTTCAGAAATACACAGGGCCTCCGTCCCCATTGTTACGCCACTGTTTGCAGTGTTGAATCTGGTCAGTCATTTGAGTAGTGTAAAGATATAGTTATAAAATTGCAATGCTTATTTAAAAACGATCAAAATCAGTAAAGTAAAAAATAGATGTCACTGTTACTAGCCAATGAAATCATGCAATATAATACAGCAAATAAGCTCACTGTCTTGATAGGAATTGTTTATCTCATAAAACATTTTAATTTTAAAATTGTTCTGTGTCCAAAGTACTCCTAATTTGTCTCTGAGCATTTCTAAACGTTTATATCCTTCAGAATCAATAGGCCCCTACTATTGGATAGAGGGGGCATACAATTGCTACAAAACATGTCATATCTAGGCCTATACTGTACTCAAATAGCCAGATTCAATATTACTGTGCTTTTAATACTTTTAAAGACCATGCTATACGGTACATAAATTGTGTCTAGTCATAGGGATATTTTATTAAACTAATAGTCCAACACACTGTCTTGACTACCAAGGCCTATATAAGAGATTCAGTGTTACTGTGCTTGTTTATACTTTTAAAGACCATGCTGTACATAAACTTTGTCTAGTCATTGGGATATTTTATTAGACTTAATAGTCTAATAATAGTCTTAATTTTTACAATGTCTTGACTACCAAGGCCTATTTAGGAGATTTTGGGCTACACCATAGCGTTCATCCATAAGCTGCAGCTTACTCGATACACCACTGAACAACTTTCGCGATGGAGAGGTCAGGCATGCATATTCATGCGTATCAGTATGATTTCTACCTTAACTGTATGGGAAAAAAAATAATGCGTCCGGCCGGCATATATGTATGTATATTATATTATATATATATATAGGCTTATACACATCTAGATGTGTATAAGAGACAGATTTAAGGTCATTGAGGTGAACTGATAACATGATATGCATGCTGACTCGCAAGTTGTGGATGAAAGCATAAATGAATGATACGGCGTATACCGTAGTAGTAGGGTAGGCCAAAATCTCTTGGTAGTCGGTCTAGCTGACGATGGTGTATTCGACACAGTGAAAATTAATGGACTATTATTAGTATTGTAATAAAAATATCCGTATGTCTAGACACTATTTACGTACAGCATGGTCTTTGCAGTCAGTGGTGTGACGCCTATGCGCTCTCATGTGGCGCCGAACTAGGGGCCCCAAAGGGGCCCTACCCATAGGTTCCTCGATTTAGTACC
>NW_022737632.1:699006-704458 GCF_011630105.1 Anneissia japonica
TCGATATAAAAAGAAACAAACAATATAAGTGTGTAATATATATGTACATGTATGTATATGTATACATACATGTACAATTGATTCACAACTTCACGACAACAAATAATACTATTTTTTAAAGATTATTGTCTAATTTTTAAAAAATAAAATGTAATATTTCTTCTCCACAGCTCCAGATGTGCTCGTAGGTAAGTTGAAAACAATTTATGCATATTCATGTATGAGAATGTTGAATCGGACTTGTACACTTATTGGATGTTCATGACTCTGCCAGCGATATATAAGATTTTATTGGATGTTCCTGACTCTGCCAGTGATATATAAGATTTTATACACAACACAAGGTATACTGTATGGTTCTAGTTTATTTAGTCATACACTGAAGTCAACTTACTTAGTTATACTCTACAAAGTATACTAAATATACTGACTAATTCTTTGGCATCTTGGGGGCTACTCATGTGATGCTGGTTCATAGAACAGGATTCTAGGCAGATCTCATTAGCTATTATTATTTACTTAGTATCAAATGTTAATGGAATATTGAGCCAAATTGATGGAATTACATGAGAGAAAGCCCCCTAAGAAATTATAAAACCATTGGGTGTAAATTAATAGGTTATGTCAAAGGTCCACATTATTGGAACAATTCTGCTAACCACCCTTCAACCAAGTAAAATAACATCACTTCCAACATTAATAGGAAATATTAAAAAGATGATATTTTAAACGTATTAGATTGGTATTAGTTAATATTTAATTTTTTTTAATATACTGTATTATTGACTTACTAATTGTATAATTCAATAGTTTACCTGTTGCCAGTAGGCCTACATAATCCCCATGTCCATTCTGAGTTATCAACATACGGGTGTTATAGCCCCAAGATGCTGCCTGGGTAAACAACAGTTGAGTATCCGTTTTACGTTTTTATTTTCAAGTATTTTTGTGTATCCTATGTAACTGTAAAATGTAACTACCAAGAGATTTTGGCCTACCTTACTACAGAGCTTTCAACCGCAGGCAATTTCATGTTCCACAAGCAGCGAACACTGCTTTCGCGACTCGCGAGAGGAAGTCGGTATGCATGTCTATCAGTTCACCTAACCAACCTAACTGACGTAGAATAGCGCTCTCTGTAATTTCAGTCCAATGGGGCCAATAAGCCAGTTAGATCCAGGGGTTGAACCCGGCTGGAGTAACTATAGTGAAATCGAAGAAATTGGAATTGTCTGATGCAGCGAAGTGCTGTTACAACAATGATACAAGTTAAGTTACAATGTACACCGTAGATTGTCGGCCTGCTTGTTTTTAGGACATTGCATTCCTTTTACTTACAGTCCTCAAAAACCACAAACACTTCTAAAGAATGTGCTACGACTGTATGTATGGTACCCTTGTGTATAAATATAATTTAACATCCTAATAAAATGTGCTATAGGTAGATTACTCGGTCGTGCGCATGTAGTTCCGGGCGCATAACTCAAACACTGTAACTGGATCGATATACTTCAAATGTTCACACATTGACAAAGTTACATGTATCTCAGTCCTCAAATTTAGTGGTGATCGGAAGTAAGATACAGATTTCAGAATGTTATTAATATACTTCAGGCGAGACTTTTTTTATTCCTCGTACTTATTTTTTAAAGATCGTCGAAGGTGGGTGAAATAAAAAATTAAATTAGTAAATGAAATTATATTATCATTCCATAATATTGCAGCTAGTAATCAGCGCAGGTTGTGTTGGAACCTACCAGGTACCCACTTGTACTCCTGGGTGGAGAGAGGCAACCGTAGATAAAGTGCCTTGCCCAAGGACACAAGCGATTTGCACAGCCAGAGTTTCGAACCCCCGACCTCAAGGTTTTGCCAAAACATTCAGACGGAGGAGAAAATAAAAATAAAATTTTATTGGTGAATTTAAAACAGGATGGTTTAATGCTTCAAATTTATATAATTAGGAAGAAATATACATACCTTATCTTTGGAGATTACAAGGCAGCAGAGTGCATATTAAAAATAAAGGAAAAAAATTATATTTTTCTGGAATTTCCACATTTTCGTGGCGGCGGGTGCGCTAATTGGCCAAAAATAAAATTTTATTTTTATTCAAAATCATTAATATTAGCAGTTGGCAGGTTTGCTAAACAAGGTATAAAAAAAGTCTCGCCTCATCCTCTCTCGGCTCGAATCAATTGGCTTTTCCCATCTGTCTTTGCATCATACGAGTTTTTAAAGAAACACTTCCGGCTTATACCCCTGACCTCCATCTAAAAAAGAAAAAGAAATCTCAGCTGGTTCCAAGTCGTCCAAACATCTGGAAAGTGTATGCACACAGGCAGCCAAGAACTCTTGTTTAACAGCCGAGGCGCTGGCCAGCATTATTGGGAAAATAAATTCCACGGCTGAAGATGTAGTACTAGCTCCACTTTTCTTCCACGCTCTACAAGCGGACCTGATTCAGGCAATTCGCAGGGACCCAACATACCAAGCTATGGTATGTCTCTCCCAGTCAAGTATCTAAGAACTTCAGTGTTCGCCAGTAGAACGGGAGGCTAATTGTGTTACCACCTTTAGTCCTCACAATAATATGGGACACATCAATGCAAGGATGAAGTGCTCACTACGGGGCCGAGCAAACGAGAACGCTGGTCGCTGGCCGAGAGAGAACATCATATCAACTATCTAGAGCTGCTAGTAGCATTTCTGGGCCTCTGATCGTGTGCAGCTCAAAGGAAGGGGTGTCACATTATGCTTCGAATGGACAATAGAACGGCGATAACCTATCTCAAACACAAAGGGGGCACCCGCCGCATGGCCAGTCTGTCGAATTTGGCCACAGAAATATGGAAATGGTGCATACAGAAGCAGATCATACTTACGGCTTACCATTTACCAGGGAAAGAGAATTGTATAGCCGATGCACAGTCCCAAGTATTCGTGGACAGGTTGGAGTGGATGTTGCACTCTCAGGTTTTTCATCAGGTTTGTAACAGGTTCAGCTTCCTTCTGACAATCAACCTGTTTGTGTCGAGAATGAACAACTTCCTCGGTATGCCTCATGGAAGCCAGACCCAAGAGCAATAATAATCAATGCATTCTCGATGAGTTGGATGACCGAACAAGCATATGCATTTCTGCACTTCCGTCTCTTAACCCATGTACTGCGGAAGATTTTAGCAGAGGAAGCAACGGCATTAGTGTAGTAGCGCCCACTTGGGGAACACAGGTGTGGTATCCCATTTTGCTGGAAATTGCAGTAGCAGAACCAATTATAGTGCCACATTTCAGCGATCTTCTCACTCGGCTCTATTCAAGGCAACCACATCCGTTGAGCAGGTCGCTTCATTTAATGGCATGGCTGCTTTGCGGCAGAATTATGAAACAGAAGGGTTTTCGGAAGGAGACGTCCTCTTGGACAGTTGCAGGCCGTCCACACACAAACAATATCAGTCAGCATGGAAAGCTTGGTGTTGCTGGTGTGATAGGAGAGCGTTTAATCCCACACAGCTGTTCAAACAGCATAGGCCAGGGTTTGGGATTAAGTAAGTAACTATTGACGCTTTTAGCGACCCATACATTTGTCCAGTGCGGGCCGTCTCAAAATATGTCAAATGTACACGTACATTAAGAGGGGCAGAGACCCAATTGTTTGTTAGCCATTCAAAGCCACACAAGAAGGCCGTGTCAGCCTCAATCTGGCGTTGGATGGTTCAGATGCTGGGTTTAGTAGGTGTAGACACCAGCCAGTTCAAGGCTCATTTTATAAGAGGAGCTGCGGCATTCTGTTCTCACAGGATGGGGGTATCAATGAAGAATATTTTAGAGGCTGCAGGATGGGCGTCTAATACAACGTTCAGCAGTTTTTATTATAGACCTACTGCTACCTCTTTGTAGCCAAGGCAGTCCTAATTGATTCGAGCCGAGAGAGGATGAAGTATAATTAATGATTATGCAAAGGTACTTACTGTACCTGAAGTATAATTGTGATTATACGAATCCTCTCAAGGTGAGAATCAATTCCCACCCGCAAGATTGTTTATCTGCACGATGATGATACCCGAAACGTTCCGCCCCTGAGACAGATGGGAAACGCCAATTGATTCTCACCTCGAGAGGATTTGTATAGTCACGATTATACTTCAGGTAAGTACCTTTGCATAATCATTAATTTTCCGGCCTCAACAGCTGATAGAGCCAACTCGTTCGGCCTTGTTTAGCTAGGCCGAGCGGACTCAAGCGGATCGACCGTGGGCCAGAGTCAGGGGCGAGTCTGATTTTAGTCGGTTACCCTATTGATGGATTTGCCACACCAGGTATACGATGAACCGGACCTGGCCGGCGTTCAATTAAATGCCATTATTTTTTCAATTGATATGCTGCAACAGGACTAGGGTTTGTAATTTCAGATCTTGTTAATTATGTATTTAATATGTATACTATAGTGATATACTATACTTTAATACGCCATATTTATGTGCCTCTCTTCTACAGATCCTCCCATCGACATGACATTGTTTGTTAGGGGATCAATAGTGGGCCTCTACTACGCGCCACAGTCTAAGGATCCAGCAATTACAATGTACTTATCTGGCGTTTCTGAGCCTGACGTGGAACTTACTATGGATGATACAGATTTTAGTGGAACAGTGTTCGAAGGCGGTGTAAGCAGAAATGATGTTAACGATATATACACTCGATTCAGGATAGATATCCCTTCAAGTGCTCCACTAGTCCAACAAAGGGGACCTTGGCGCGGTCGGGTAGAGGTGGAAAATCAAAGGGAAATCGACATAACTTCATTTTATCAGAGTGTGACAGGTAAGCATAGTCGGATGTCATTATAGTTTCATAGCTGCATTTAACTGTCATAGGTCTGTCTACTGACAGTCAATAGCCTAGAATTTATAAAGAAATGTAGTAAAATGATTAAAATTATTCTGCAACATCAGCAGCAACAGCGACGCAGCAATAACAACAACCACAACGAAAAAATTGAAACAGCAACATCAATAATAGCAGTAGCATCATCGACAGCTGCAGCAGCGACTATATCAGCTGCGACGGCAATAGCAACAGCAGCCAAGCACAATAGCAAAAGCAGAATCCAATATAGATAATTTGCCGATAGCTGTCTGACGTCTATCAGGGTATTATTTAAACATTTGTCTTCAATCTTTCTAATAAAAAGCCTATGTAATGCCAATCAATCCGTACGTAGTCGCATCGGTTGGTGGATATGTTCAATTTCGGACGGATGCAAATGAAAACCAAGAGCTTCGATGGAGTCACAATGGAGAGGAGATTCCACAAGCCAACGGTCTTGAAGTATTCACAATATTAAAAGCCACTGTTGAAGATGACGGCATCTATGAATGTTACATAAATGGAAGACGCCATGAAAAGGAACACGCCTTTTTCAAGCTGTCTGTCAGAGGTGAGTGAGTCT
>NW_022737632.1:705388-716525 GCF_011630105.1 Anneissia japonica
CCAAGAGCTTCGATGGAGTCACAATGGAGAGGAGATTCCACAAGGCAACGGTCTTGAAGTATTCACAATATTAAAAGCCACTGTCGAAGATGACGGCATCTATGAATGTTACATAAATGGAAGACGCCATGAAAAGGAACACGCCTTTTTCAAGCTGTCTGTCAGAGGTGAGTGAGTCTACAGTATTTTTCATATCACAGGGGAACTAACCTTTCCTGTCCTCTGTTATTAGCTAAAATAAAGTAATGATCAATTGAGGGCACACTCAATCTTGAAAACGCAATACATTGGCATTCAGTAAGAGCATGATATGCACATTTGTATTATTAATATTATTCATTTATTATATAATATTACAATTATTATAGTTCTAAACTAGATAGAAATTATAATTGAAGTCAATCACCTTTCTTTTTTATTTAGCCTAGGCTTAGACTAACTAGTCTAGACCTAGATATGTTAATTCTTATTCATGTTATTGTGTACTACAATATTATTATTATTTATAATGATTTTACAACAAAAACAGAATGCCCAACAGGAAAATGTGGTATGCCAAATTGCCGAATGGACTGTCCAAACTGTATGTATGGGGCAGTGTGTGAGCCTCATTCTTGTTCATGCCTATGCCCAGCCGGCTACATTGGTGATCTATGTGAGACAGGTGCGTATATTTTTTTTAAATCAGTCATCACCTTTGTCCTATATAATTGATCTTTCCAAAATGCCAAGTCAAACCGACCAATCTGAATGTTTACGTTGTTTAAAGTACCACACCTTAGCAACAATATCCAAGGGACAGGGCTTAGCGGGAAGATGATAAGCCTTTCCGGAGTGTCAATCAAACTTAACAACCGACCAATCAGAACAGCACTAGGAATGTGCGCGTTTTACAAATACAGTTAGTGATTGTGTATATTTTAACACTGTCGTTTTGTACACCTTAGCAATTTTAGCGAAAAAATCCATTGGGAATGGGGTTCAGCATTAGCTACTAAGTGCAAGCTCGGAGATCATGTGGTAGCACCAGGCTAGTTATATGAAGGTCGTGGGCTCGTTTCGAACGCAAATCTCTTTTTCGCAAGTATTCAGGAGCGTACGGATTATTCGGTACGATAACATGTCAGGTGTAAATTTATCATATTTATGATGATAAAAGATTTTCAATTAACTTTTTTTTTCATTTTTTATTACAATTATTACTTCTAAAGATTAAAATAGTTTAATTTATGACTTTATACATACAATTATTTTACGCTTTGAAATATTTTAAAGAATAATTAAAAGTATTTGGATATTGCTCTTGCGCTGATATTTCATCACTTGGTATAATTCCTATTCACACGCCGAAACTTGATTTACGGAAGTGTCATTCTAATTGTTTGAGGAAACTCAACCTGCCTCTCCATGGAGGCGAAACGCGGAAGTAGAAACATTAGCGGCGGCAAGGGTAGTACCAAAAGTGTGCATATTATGTAGTGCTTATCCAGCACATTCCAAAGGCTGAGGATATAATTCGTTCCTAGAGCCCATGGTCTAGGACATTTAATTTTATTTTAAGACTCCGGAACCTTTACAGAAAGTAACATTTAGAGAACGGAAGAAAGTAAATCACGTCTTCTTATTTAAGCTAAATACAGATGTTTTGATAAATAATATAACACATTACAATCATTTGATGACATTAAATGATGGAACTCAAAAATTGTTGGATTTATATAAAAGAAAACATCACTCAAAAATTGTTGGATTTATATAAAAGAAAACATCACTCATTAAATTTAATGGCGCAAAACAACTTCAAAATGACATTGGATAAAGTAATTACGTGGTACTAATATAGGATAAGCCTATAGTTGGCCTACGAAATGTTGTTGCCTATCCATGACAGAGTATGAGAGCCTGTTTCGTTAGTCCTTATTTTAAATCTTTGGAAAACACAAACCCTAAAAATTTGGACTTTAAATAATTATACAATTAATATTGGGATTTTTGTAGTCAAATTATTTTGTTTGATCTCAGTCTGTTATTAACGTATGAGCTAATCAATTTTTACCGTTCTATTCTAATTTTTGGCAGTAAACGCATCTTTAAGAAATAACAATTCATAAAACTAGAAATGATAGAATAACAATGATGACTGTCTATATGCAACATAGAATTAATATTATTATTATTATTATTATTGTTATTATTATTATTATTAATATTATTATTATATTCACTATGTATTATTTTTAAATGCTTCAGCGCACTCTACAAGTAATTTTGGACAGAGCGGCACCATGGCGTGCAGTAGTGGTGTTGACAAGTGCATAGGTAACCGATTCTGTCGACCTCAACCATTTGGGTGTACTTGTGCAGGAGGTTTTTCTGGAATAGACTGTGGGACAAGTAAGTTTTTATGCACACTCAACTAATTTAATTAATTTTGTAATCTATTTATAAAAATCAAACAAACTCACCGATTTTTAATTTTTCACATAGGAAGTGAATTATTATAGTGTGGCTATTTTTATTTTCTAGTGTTGATTGTTTATTGATTCATTTATTTGATAGATAATAATTTAAGTATGCCAATACAATGTTGAATTTTATTGGCCAAGTGTATAAGCTCACCACAGACAGAATTATTTTTCTTCTTCTTCTAGCTGCTCCCACTTGAAGGTGGGGTCGCTGAGGCAGACACTATCCTTTTCCAGCTTTCTCTACCACAGACCACATCTTTTGTAGCTCCGAAAGCCTTTATGTCTCTCCTTACACAGTCTAACCATCTCAGTTTCGGCCTCCCTCTTTTTTTTTTCTTGACAGAATCATCTAACAAAATTATTGCGCTTAGTACTGCTACCACCACCACTACAAACACCACTATTACCAATACTAAGACTACCATTGCCACCACTACCACCATCACCACCATCACTACCACTACGACTACCACCACCACCACCAATACCACTTGCAGTTTTATGCTCGATACTTCTCACTGTCGTTGAACTGCATTGTTGTTAAAAAAAAAAAACCTATAGGTTTACAGCTAGTAGTAAAGCATTAATATTACCACAATGTTTTTTTAAAGGGTGTTCTGCAGGAACATATGGCCCCGATTGCAAGTTAGTCTGTTCGTGTCCGGATGATGAGTGCAATTACCATAGTGGTTGCAGTTCCAGTACTTGCAGCGATGGGATGACCGGCGATACTTGTACAGGTAATATGACAATATAGCAATACAAATAACTATAATAAGAATAATAATAGAAACTAACATATACCCGTGCTCCGCACAGTGTTGAATGAGTTGGGAAAGGTGGCAATGTCTATTGATAATTGTTATGGGAAGTTGAGGAGGCAATCGTTGTGGATGTTATGGTTTGCATGTTATTATTTTTCTAAAGGATGTCTTTGTAGCTAATGTTTTGGGTGTCTTTGCTGAATAGTCCTTGTGTTGTGAGGAATTATTGTGCAGTTTAATGAAGAGTGGATCCAGAATTTGTTAAACAGGGGCAGGGGGAGCCACAACTGTTTTAGAATAGATAATTGAGTAGTACATAACATTAATATGCATTGAAATTTCCAAAATGGAGGAGCTGGCTTGACCCTAAATTTAAACTTCATGTCACTATGTTAAAGCACTATTGCCGAAGAATAGCCATATTAAGCTGATCCAAATCGACCAGGATCAAGACAGAAGGGCCTGGCCGTAGCCTTGCTATGTCTGGGCTAGGCAAGTATTAGCACCAAAATTGGTTGCCTATGTTGAGTTAGTGCTGTGCGCGCACCATATGTATGTTTGTTTAATTTTACACCCTTTTGGGCTCTCACACTGCAATGGTTTATCGACGTACGTTCGAGAGTTTATTTGTTATTAACAGCTCGTGTTTGCAGTTTACATTCTATTCTGTCTTGTGAGTACTGTGTGTGGATGTGTCACCAATACTGGCGTGGTAACGACATTTTTTGAACCCACGACAGTCGCTTTATTTGCATGAGGTATTGTTGAGTAACTTACTCATCGACTCGGTGAGTAACTGTTGCGAGGAATACTACTGTTTTTCCTGATCAGCTTGATAACTCTAGCCTCTCTTGTAACTTGTAGAACTGCCTACACCAGAGAGCAGGAATTCTATTTACTACATTCCAGTAACTCATTAACCATGAATAGTCGGGCTCCAAGACAATGGAGTTTGGGACGCCAAGAAACAATTACATCATTTGAAAGTTGGCGATATAACCTGATATATATCTTGTCTTTAGGTTCAAATTTTACCTAATTCCTAGAGGATACATGGCAGAAGAAAAGCTGTGCCCAACCTCACAGGGGCTTTACTGACGACGGTGCAGACATGCCACACCGCCACTCAAAAGAACAACATCGTGGACATGATGCTAGGTCAGGTGGCTAATTATTGCCCAATAATTTCACGGAACTCAATAACAAAGGGTGCCACCTTTGTCGCAGGCATTTGGCAACTGATTAGACAGCACTGCGGTTTTCAAAATAGCGGTGCACATTTCTTAGACTTCAACAACATAAAACAGGAACCTGACGAATGCCCTGAAGACCTTTTCCAACGATTATTTTCATTTATCGAAGATTCGATTCTGCCCCCAGGAACTAACATTAAGCATCGTGGCCAGGAGATTATAGAGGAGGAGGAGCTAACCCCTTCACTGGAGAATTTGACTGTTCTTACCTGGCTAACTCCTCTTGCACCCCTCATTACCTAAACTGGTATAGCAACGATATTGTACAGAACTATAGATCCTGAACTCTAGCTTCCCTTAAGCCAGAAATTTTGCAAGCAATGGATTCCTTGCTTGAAGAACTATATATATATATATATGTATGCACTGAATACCTTGCTGGCCTTTGCCACTGCTTGTGGTTCTTTACTGTCCAGTATATGATGCTTGACTCAATACTATATCATACAATTGACAGTCTGTGTATTGTTGTTCTCCATATCGCAGCATTTGTGGTTTTTCGTACCATACCGTTTTGTTTTTTTTAAAACTCAAACAATATATAATTCATCATACCATACATTTTCTTACAGAGTATTTACCATCTACGCAGTGCCCAACTGGCTTCTACGGTGAACAATGTCAATATGAATGCAATTGTGACTCATCTTTCACATGTAATAAATGGTCTGGAGAGTGCGATGTACCAGGTAAAAATTTGTCATAGAAAACTTCTAAGATTACACAGCCTCTGGTTATACTAAAAACTCCCAATAAAGTGATTGCTCATTTAAAAAGATCAAATAAATTATCAACTTACAAAAACAAGTTCAGACAATTCAGTTTTTGATGATCTTTGGTGTGACATGAGGTCCAACCAGTGTAAAAGTACAGATACAGGATATTTTTATATATACTAATTTCTCTGCATTTTAGACCCTTAACTTATTCACGGAATCCTCCTTAAACCATGATTAAAACTAGAAGTTATAGTGTTTTCCATTCGCATTATGCAGATCGAAGAGACTCCCATACTTAATCTGGCCCATGTTGTTACCATTCCCTTTACCACAATACCCCACCAATACCAATACCAATTGGTATTGGTATTGGTGGGAAAACTAATTACTAATTGGTAATTAGTTTTCCAGCAAGTTGTCAATAAATCACACAGGCATACCTATGGTATGGTATAGGCTACGATCACACTAGAGTCTCAAGCCCGGCTTGACTCACCGCGGGTGAGATTTTCGTAATGTGACCGCACCTGGATTGACTCGCACCTGGCGTGACCTCGATCTAAATCTACCTATCTCGATCCCGGCTCAGTACCCAGATTAACCCTGGCGTGACCGGGATTGACATTTCCTCGTTGGCTGTCGATCAATCACAGTCGATGACGCCGTCGCGTTTAGAAGTTCTTGAATAAAAAACCTGCGGCAATCATCAGTTGTCATTTATAAATGCACTTATCAATCCGAAAACTAGCATTGCCATTACATCCGAGCCTAGGCCTAGATCATCTAGATTCGCGCGCAGGGCCGGTATTTTGATTGTGGCGGGGCTCTAACTTCCTGTTTCCACTTTCCTAATTTGGAGGTCAATCTAAACTAAATTCAGGTAGTGTGACCAACACAGAATTTCGAGCCTGGCTTGAAATCTGACCCGCGGTGAGTCAAGCCAGGCTTGAGACTCTAGTGTGACCGTAGCCATAGTATAGCTGACCTTGCATGGGCAATAACTTACAGAAGCTATGATTATAATCCAATTAAAGAGCAATTACCGGAGAAAGGCCTAATGTCCCAAATGATGGTTAGAAATCAGGAAAATTTTTAAAGAATAGAAACATCTTAAAAAAAATCACGCAATTAAAAAAAAATTTGTTATAAGTATTATTTCACGTGCCACCAGTTGCCAATTTTGCCACTTCACAGCCAAATTCTTACTTAAAATATGCATTTTGTTGTTCGATCTTATTACATATACAGTATATTTGATGTACAGTATTTTTAATGCAGTTTATTGGCAGTTACGAAGTCAGCAAAGGTCCTGTGGGAACAAGACCTCTTGCTGGGGAACCCTGGGAAATTAAATTAATTTGTTGGGTAACACTGTTTTAAAAAGCTTTTTTACAGTCTGAGAGTGTCATTTCCGGCAACTGCAGGTGTTCTTAAAATTTGCACCGAACACTGTAAGGCTGTGGTGAACTTTGACCTCGTGAGGACATTGGGCCCTCTGTCTAGAAACTTAGTGCACTCGTCAGAGAATATGGGGCTGCCAATTGCCATTGGCCTTCAATACTGTTATGTATTTCTCATATATATTATTAGATGATATCATTGACGTGGTGATCATACTTGACCCACCATACACCGATATGTCAAGTGACCCTCAAGTGATGTTGAGATTCGTCTCGCTCGGCGACACACAAACTGAAGACATGGAAATTAGTTACTTGTCGGATGACTCTGTGCAGTTGCAATTCAATGATACTGGCGAAGGACCATTCGCCAGCGATTCCACTTTTAGGTACTTCACAGATGGAGACTCAGTTCGCATGGTAATTACAATTGGAGCTTCCAGCTCTGCTGCGCAAAGAGTTGGTCCATTCTTGGGTACAGCTACCTACAATGGATTTACGACAACTTCAACAGCATGGTTCCAGCCTAATGATGGTGAGTAGAAAGTCACATTTATGTCTTTATTTTTTTACTATACAAAAAAATACAAATAAAGAAGCAAAAAAAAAAAAAAAAAAAACCAACGGATTACAATATATCTTGGTATAATAAAAAAAAAAAAAAAAAAAAAAAAAAAACCAACGGATTACAATATATCTTGGTATAATATTGACATCCATCAATCAATAAACCAATCAATTAAAATAACTTTACAGTACCAAATTTTATCACGTAAAACAACGTTTGGCAGCTCCTAATATAGGCCTATCATAGTAAACAAAATAGTAAATTTCTTGTATCACTACAGCAGTGTTGGTGTTTTATGGCGGAAATATTCATTAATGAAACTTTCCGGAGTGTCAATCAAAGTTAACTGACCAATCAGAACAGTACCCAAAATACGCGCATCTAACAAGCACACGTATTATCCAACAATCGCACGTGTTGCTCTTTTGTAGGACCTTAAAAAACAATATGCAAAGGGCTGAGTTAGTGGAAATGTCCCTTATGTACATTATCTGATCCCTTCTGTTCATCCATATGTACAAAAAGTGTCTAGAAGTTTACCAACCTTAATTTAATGTGTAGTACATATTCTTTGCAATTACCTGCCAACTTATGTTCGACTGTCTTTAGAATTTTAGTTTAGGAGATCATAATTCGATTAGTATCATCTGGTTTGCTTATTATGAATACAGAAATGTTTCATCGATAATAAATCAAGCACAATTAATGTAAACATACATAGCCTGACGAAGAAACTTCGCAATAAGTTCACATCAAACTGTGCTTGGTTTATTACAATAATAGTATAATCCTGAATAAATCGCCTAATCTCTCAAAATCTCTAAGCGCTTTACATTAAATAAAATCAATTTTCCAACCATTGAGGACATGAGTTGTAGAAATATGGTTAATTGAAAGAAAGTGGAATGTAAAATTGGTTAATTGTAATAAAAAATAAATCAATTTTCCAACCATGCCAAAAAAATAAAGAAAATTACTCTCAGAATGCTATACAGAACAAAGATGTTTTAAGTTGACTCCTAAAAGTTGTCATATAATGTGTATCCTTAATGCGATCTGGAAGAGAATTTCAAGAGCATAAAGCTGCGTGAAAGCTGCATGAAAAAAGCTCTGCTTTTTTGGACTTTGCCCTCAAACATGTTTAAAAAAATGTATGTATTATCAAACTTTTGAAAAATAAATGTTCTTTTGAACTTGGACTTGTTATATCTATTGATGCATTTTCTTATTATTATTACTGTATTATTATTATTATTATTATTATTATTATTATTGTTGTTGTTGTTTTTGACTTTGTTGTCATTTTCTCTGTTGTTATTGACAACAATGTCATTTATCATCAAATGTTTCATATATTTTGATTTCAAAATCTAGCTGAAATTAGTCCTGTTCATGATATTGTGCGGGTTTCCTTTGGTGGATTCACCCGATTGGTAACTAATGCCGAAGAAGCCAGTGATTTACGCTGGAAATTTAATGGAGAGGTCCTGGGCTGGGCAAATGGATTACCAGTTTTAACCATTACAAAAGCTTATGTTGAAGAGTCTGGTATATACGAATGTTACAGGGATGGAGACTATGACGATAAGATGCATGCATTCTTCCGAGTAGTTGTGAGAGGTAAGTTTATATAGGCACGTATCATGTTGGACATTAGTATTAGTAAAGTGATGAATCCAGAAATTTTTAAATGGAGGGGAGCCCAGGGAGTTACTTCGACAGATGAAGGGTCTAAGACAATTTACAATTATGTCACCTTTAGATGGCCGGAAATGGCACTCTCAGACTTAAATTTTTGAAAAATTGGGGGGGGGGGATGTCGGGCTGGCTGGGCCCTCTTGAATCTGACACTGAATAGTGATGTTTTTAAATATTTTAGAGCTGTTGTAGCTTACGTAGCAATATGACATTTTATCTTAAGGCTGCCCAAGTGGTTTGTGCGGTCGTCCAGCATGTGTTGATACTTGTCCTATTTGCTACAACGGCGGCGTTTGTTCAGCTGACACTTGTACATGTGTGTGTCCTCCTGGATTCATGGGAGACCAATGTGAAACAGGTTTGACTCGTCGTTCATACATTATTTTTAAGTTGGTTAGTTCAAATGTGTTTTTAATAAATCAGAGTGAAATTGTATCTTGATCGTTAATTATAAGAAAAATTTATTTCTGTTGTTGCAGTTTGCCCTGAACAAGATAATGCTTTCGGACTTACTTGCAGTAAAACATGCAGTAGTGAACCGAATGGCAACTGTAGCGGAATTAGATTTTGTTACCCGGACCCATTAGGTTGTGTTTGCGCATCTGGCTGGATGGGCCCTTACTGTGACCAAAGTAAGATATATTGGTATTATTTTACAACACTTACTGTAGACATTTGGGTCTTTTTTATCCATTAGTGACGTAATTTTCCTTTTTGTCATGTTGGCATTAAATATTTTATTGATTTTAAGATGAACAAGCACTGTTACCGTATGAGCAGTTGTAACTATGGAGGGCTTATTATAATGTATATACATGCAATCTGGCATTGAGGCCATGAGTTTTAGAAATTGAAAAAAGTGGAATGTTATGTTGTTAATTTTTAATGAAATGTTTTGACAATGTAGAAAATGTACGACTTCTTTAAAGGCAAGTACCTTGTGTCGGGAAAGGTTTCAAATATCATAGATTGAAATTACAGTACCAATGTAGTTTTATTGCTTATTTTAAGTGTGCGAACCTGGCCAGTACGGACCAGACTGTGATATCCAGTGCCATTGCGGTGATGGCGATTGTAACTATGTTTATGGATGCGAGGTTGGATCTCAATGCACGGACGGATTCATTGGCGACACTTGCAAAGGTTCGATAAATTCTATAGTAGTAACTTTTGAACAAATTTTGTCAATTATCAGACACCGTCGAGTATATAGCATACATACTCATTTCGTTTTCTAACTAATTTTGTGAAATTTCTTCATGAAGCCTT
Source organism: Anneissia japonica (assembly GCF_011630105.1). Taxonomy (NCBI): domain Eukaryota; kingdom Metazoa; phylum Echinodermata; class Crinoidea; order Comatulida; family Comatulidae; genus Anneissia; species Anneissia japonica. The sequence goes on from NW_022737632.1 coordinate 715,528, forward strand.
CATATACTGTACTGTTTAATATTTAGTTAATAGTTAACAGTACTTTTCATCTTTGATGTGATTGGGAATCTGACGCAGTTTTTTTATTGTAATCCTAATTTTGTAGTCGACTACACTTTCACAATTGTTTTACTTTTATTTAAAAGTAATTATGATGCCTGCATATGGCTAATTACAAGACTTTTATACTATTTATCATTGTATTTAAAGTCTACGTACTGTAATTTATAAATTTAAATGAATTTTACTTATATCTTAATTATCTAAAACTTGATTGGACTTGGTATGACAGATCCTGGTCCTGACGCTGTGTGTACAGTTGGTGATTTTGGCGAAAGCTGTGAATTCCAATGTCAATGTGATTTCAGGCAAGCTTGCAACAGGACAACTGGAGAATGTATTGACTGTAAGCTTTACTGCTATATCTGCATTGAACAGTAATTTCTCACTTGCCCCATTGCATCTTAGCATATTCATAGGCCTTTACTAAATTTGAAAAAAAACTCCATGTTGGTTATACATACTGTGAGTTCAATAATAATGAACCAGTAGAAATAAATTTCAAGCTCATTAAAATGTACAGTTGAACTGCTTTTTCACCATCTGTTGTTTAGTATTGTGATGCTATACTAATAGAATATTGGAAACTACTTTCTCAATAAGATTTGCTAATAAATGAATGTCTGATACTGGCCTGACTTTTTAAATTTAAACTGAACCAGTGAGTGGATGTGAACTAACGGCTTCCAACCTGAAAACTCTAAATTCTTAACTTTTATTAGATCCCGCTAATATTACAACATGTGACCGTGGTTTCTATGGTGAATTCTGTACACTGCAATGCCCATGCTCCTTGAGTAAACCGTGTGATAGAGAAACAGGCGAATGTCTTGAAGGTAAGTTTCTTTTTAGACAATATACGATAATCTACATTTTTATTCATTAGATTACAGATATGATTTGTATAAAAATAAATAAAAATCCTTTTTTGTTGATAG
>NW_022737633.1:0-1179 GCF_011630105.1 Anneissia japonica
CAGTACATTGCTCTAATTGTAATTCTTTTAATCAATTTTAACTTTACATCATTTATGTACTGTGAGTGTTTTAGTCAGTTGAATGAAGGTGCATGGGTGTGCAGAGATCTCCATTTGTATGATACTCGCCTTGATAGCAAGAGGTTGCAGGTTCGAATCCCACCAGAGACACATTTTCATACAACTGAATAAGGAACATTATATATACTGGTCCACGTGTGTTCAAATAATAATAAGGGTGTGAATATTTTAATACTAACCTTGCCATTACAGAACATTCTATGTGCCAGCCCGGTCTACCTCTACCTGCTCCCCAAGGGGACTGCCACCAGGGTTCATCTGGTTTGGCTGCTTTCCACAGGACAAAATCCCTTGGATTACGCTTCTCCTTGTCGGGGCTTGTGCGAATCTCTGCTGCATGGTCATGTGATGAGAGCTTACCATAGCGTTCAATTCCAAAACAAGCCACATCAAAATATACACTTCCTACAATGCAGAGATTTCAATACAAGCCACATCAAAATATACACTTCCTACAATGAGAGATTTCAATACAAGCCACATCAAAATATACAACTTCCTTCTACAGATTTCAATACAAGTACTGTACATCAAAATATACACTTCCTACAATTTACAGATTTCAATACCTTTTGATAGTTATAAATGTTCCATTAGTCCCACATGGTATTCAGTCACAATATTATAGTTCCATGATCCAGTAAAATAAATGTGCCATGTAATCCCACATGACATACTATTGTAATATTATAAATATGCTATCCCATGTAAGCCCACATGATATACTATTCCAGTATTATAAATGTGCTTTGAAAACCCAAATGTTATACAATTACAGTATTATAAATGTGCAATGCAATCTCAAATATTATACTATAACTGTATTATAAATGTGCCATATATATATGTGCAATATTATAAATATGCTATCCCATGTAAGCCCATATGATAGTTACACTATCATAAATGTGCTATGCAAACCAAATGTTATACTATCACAGTCAGGGGTGGCGCCCGGATTTGACGGACGGGGCCAATGACTGGACGAGGGGCAGAGATTCCCGAGAGCAAAGTGGGTGTGGTAGAGCGCCGATTAAAATGTCTTGAAAATTATCCAGGGGACGAAGCCCCCTAACATTTTGACAATTTATGGGTTTC
>NW_022737634.1:0-1878 GCF_011630105.1 Anneissia japonica
AATTTGTTAGGTTTATTTAGATTTGACTCTAAAATAATACCATGAGGGTTTCTTATTTGTTTTTTACTTTGTTTTATAAATTTGTTTAACAAAACATTTTTGATTACACCGAGCTTGTTTACTGTCACGCACTATGAAACTTTGGGCGATCTGACGTCATTACAGCCGAAGCACATATCTAGTGCAAAACACCCCACGAAAATGGACCAATTGGCGGGCAGGCAGAGTTTTTGTTGGGGGCGCGACCTATTCTATTTACAACTAGACTGCCGAACAGCATTACCCAGCGAAGAATGTGTGCTTGGAAAAACACAATCAGACCTAAAAAAATGCACGCAAAAACAATATAAAAATCGTATCAATTTTATTGGTAAAAATTAAATTTGCTGGGCAGTACAGCAAAACAACAGCTATGTACGTATTATTAAATAATGTGTTGAATTTGCGTAGGCTAGGCTAGGCCTAGTCAAAAGAATCCAGGGCTTTGATACATTAATTAAATTAATAGTTAGGCCCAGACTACAACAATCTTGTTGAAAATGGGTTCAATACAATTTCTATAAACTGAACAACAAACTGAACATTGTGGCCGGTCCGGAGGGGTGTCTGTATTGTGAGAGTAGACTGCAACTTACGACATACCATCGTGTGAGCCAAGTTCCACATCGCGCTGTCTGGGATATTAGTTTTGACTTGGCTAGTATGTCCATTATATCTGTCCTTAAAAGTTTTTTCTCTCTGTCTGACATAATTTTCTATTTTGTTGTTGTCATCTTGGCGTATGACAGTGGCCTGATATACTATTCCTTTTGTTAGGCATTTATTAGATAGGGGCACGCGTGCGGCAATTGCATTTTTTAACATCGTCGCACAGGGCAACGGTAATAATTTTCCCGGTTAGTAATTTATGACTTGGTGTGATACCCCCCCCCCCCCATATAAAAAACAATTATTTTATTATTAATATAGGCCACACACGTGTGTTTGAAACTAAATATAAGCATTTTCATCGTGGTTTTATTTATTACAATCATAGGCCTATTCTTTCACCATCATTACACATTGAGGCCCTTCTTTTAGGTAAAACGATCTATCTTAAATTTTCTTTCTCAAGTTTGGGACTTTTAGGTTTTTAAATAACTTAAAGGGTAAAGGATGGCAAGCACAAGCTTCAACCCTAACAAATGCGCGCGAAATTTTTTTGTGTTTTTAATTCTAATTTCGTCGGAATTGATCAAAACTCCCTAAATGTGCAATTTTTTGAGGAAATTGGCCTACCTCAAGAAATGCTCTTATGTTATATATGGCCACACTCGTTTTTTTTTAATATAAGCATTTTCCTTATGGCTTTATTTATTACAAACATATTCTTTCAACATCATTACACATTGAGGCCCTTCTTTTAGGTAAAACGATCTATCTTAAATCTTCTTTCTTGAGTTTGGGAATATATATGTTATAACTTCGAAGGCAAAGGAGAGCAAGCACAAGCTTGAAAATTTAAAAATGCGCGAAGCGTGCGAAATTTTTTTTAGAGGAAATTGGCCTACCTCAACAAGAAATGCTCTTATGTTATATATGGCCACATTCGTTTTTTTTTAAACTGAATATAAGAATTTTCCTTATGGCTAGCTTTATTTATTACAAACATATTCTTTCAACATCATTACACATTGAGGCCCCTCTTTTAGGTAAAACGATCTATCTTAAATTTTCTTTTTTTGAGTTTGTAACTATGTGTTACAAATTAGAATGCAAAGGAGAGCAAGACAAGCTTTAACATTCAAAAAATGCGCGCGAAGCGCGTGAATAATTTTTTTTTTTAAATTCTAATTTCGTCGGAATTGATCAAAACTCCCTAAAATGTGCAATTTTTAG
>NW_022737635.1:0-619 GCF_011630105.1 Anneissia japonica
ACGTGTGCAACGATTACTTCGAGAGCATGAAAGAGAGGATAAGAGAAAACAGGATGGACGGCAGAAGAAGCAGAAAGCGAACTCTTTCACGCTGCGGAAACGAACGGGATATCGGCGAACCTCCCGAGAAACGACCCGTGCCGACGGAAATGGAAAACAGGATGACCGACGTGGTATCTAAACTTACCGAGATTCTCGCCAAGCAGCAACAACAACAGCAGCACAACAACAACAACCAGCAGCAAAAACAGCAACCCCCTTCGTCGTCGTCTTTCTTAGCTCCACCGACGGACGAACGACAGCCGCAGACGGTGGACGCCTGCTACCGACAACCGGAAAAGAAGGATGAAAGCTTCAACTACTGGAAGTCGCGCGGCGCTCGCTACCAGTAATTGACGCTGAACCAGGCTCTTCTCCCCCTAATGGAATGCTCCAATTGTCGATACCAGTTCGGAACGACGATCTGCGACGGGTGTAGCTGCGGCGGGTCGGGTCCCGGTTCCTGATCTCTTATCGCGTTCGTCGACGTGACGACCGCGCTGGTTGTTGCAGCCGCCGCCGCCTCAGCAGCATCCCTCTGGGAGTTGAGATCCGCCAGAGAATTTCGCAGATCGGTAAC
>NW_022737636.1:0-1059 GCF_011630105.1 Anneissia japonica
AGTGAAGTGCTGCGAAGTACAACTGCATATAAATGTTCTTCGAACAAAATTATTTATGCGAGTCAGGTGAAAATAATGAATAATAAAAATATAACAAATAATATGAGACAGAACCCATTGTCTATATTAGAACACTTCTCATTGGGTAAGTCGTAATTTTTCATTTTTGTCAAAAAGTGTCTATGGTGGTGAATTATGGTTTAGGTTTTTTTTAATGAAGTTCAAAAATTTTTATGTATGTGGAAAATGTAGTTGATTACCAAAGGTTACAATTTTTATTTTGAAGACTGCATGGTCTAGGAAGTGTACATTTTTTTATGGGGCAAGTTTCCAAGGGCGGGTTTTCTAGAGGTTCGAGTTGACTGCCAAAGAGTGTTGCCAAAGTGCGAGCCAGCGTGTTAATTGATCACAAGTGCGAGACATCGCAAGTGTGAGTCAGCGAGCCATGACGTCACGAAATAGATACCAGACGTTACTCGGGTTGTGCGAGGTATTGGCTGAGATTTGTGGAGTACAATTCAAAAAACAACTATAGGTCTAATAATGAATTATTGTAATGTTAAATAGACAATGTTAGCTATCAAGGAGAGACGTTTTTCATTGGGACCTTCGTCCCTTCAAGGCTAGGCCTATACCATCCTAGCTAGTCTAGGCCTAGAGTAGGATAAGGCTAGTCTACAAACGTCGCCTAAAGTAATTGATTTTACCCGGCAGAACGAAAGAAGGAAACTCCGCTTTTCAGTCGTCTTAGGCCCTTGTTTTTTGACAAACAATGACCTTTCAGAGGTCAAATTGCTGTCAAGAATATGAATTTGGCTGCTTCACAGCAATAAAATTCAAAAATTTGAATTACATACTCTGTATAGGTTACTATTCAATAATTTGTATTATAGTTTATTCTTACACTAATACTTGTTTGCATCAGCACCTAATTCAATTGCAATTTAAATCAAGACAAATATGAGGCATGTTGTGGCGAAATGGTTGAGTTGTCGCACAGTCCAGTATTGAGTAAATGAGCTATAAAATATGCGAGCTCAAAAAATTGCCTAAAAATCC
>NW_022737637.1:0-1214 GCF_011630105.1 Anneissia japonica
ACATATATATGTATTATAATTTAATATTAATTTGAAACAGAATAAAATAGGTAAAATTTTAATTTAAAAAAGCCAAACAAATTTGACATTTACGACGTAATGTTGATTTAATATGTTGAATCACGAATAATGGAATCAAATAGATAATGTTTTTATTTAAAAGCAGGTTTTGCACTGACGTAATTTTATTTAATATGCTGATTATTGCTATTTCATTAATCAAACTATCGTAAAATTATTATTATTATTATTATTATTATTATTTTAAACCAAAGAAATTTTACATTACGACGTATTGTTGATTTAATATGCTGAATCATTATTAATGGTATATAGGCCTACCTATTAAATTTCTATAACTTAATCAACAATTATCTCATTAATCACATTATCTTAAATAGGCCTATTGAAGCATTATTGAAATATTAATTATTCACTAAAGCATTATTCGAGCACCTTTATTATTATTTATTTTTTTATATATTATTTATCAACCAGATTAACATTGAAAACATGAATATGCATATGTGCATAAAATTATCGCAGAAAATAAACTTATAATTTATAAGATTATTTTTTAAAACAGAATCAAATAGATTTAGAAATATTTAAAAGCAGGTTTTGCATGGACGTAATTTTATTTAATATGCTGATTATTACTATTTCATTAATTAAACTATCGTAAAATTATTATTATTATTATTATTGTTTGTTTATTTTTTGTTTTATGTATATGACTAGGCCTATATAATGTATATTGTATAGATTTAATAATTTAATTATAATATAATAATTATTTAAACTAATTGTTAAATAAATATAATATAATGTTAACAATAATATAGGCTAAGCTAGACCTAATCAATTATTGATATAATAAAGGCAAATATTTAGAACATCATTAATACAACACCTTCATGACATTCCAGCCCTCCAAATCTTGTTTTAATAAATAACTGAATTCACTTCAATGATATATTGTGATCTTCATTCATTATTATTATTATCATTTACTTGTTATTATTATTTATTTATTTATTTTTTATTATTATTATTATTATTATTATTATTATTATTATTATTATTATTATTATTATTATTATTATTATTATTATTATCTGTATTATTATTATTGTTATTATTATTATCATTATTATTATTATTATTATTATTATTATTATTATTATTATTATTATTATTATTATGTCTTTGCC
>NW_022737638.1:0-501 GCF_011630105.1 Anneissia japonica
TGTTAAATTACAGAAAAAAAATATCAAGCAATAATAGGTAAAAAATAATAATTGTTTATAGAAATTTCATGTGATAGTGTACTTCGTGGTAGACACGTGAAGTTTGTATTATTTGTTTTTGCTTTACTTTCATGAAAATCCTGAACATAATGTTTATTGAACCTTAACAAGAGTTAATGAAAAAAATTAAAACATTGAAAAAAGAGAGAATAAAGGTGGGCTACACCCACGAAAGACAAAAAAAAAATAGGCTTCTTGTTTCAATTGCTTATGAGTAAATTTAAACACTTTGTAGTTCAAATCTGTTCATGTTTCCGTCTCTTGCGCCTTGACCACTATCTTAGTGGATATGTGTGCTTTATAAACGGTATTTATTACCTCTGCCAATGAAGTTGGTAAGAGATTATGTTTTAATTTGCCTGGTTTTTTATTTAGTTATTTATTTGTCTGTCGCCAGTGATACCGTTTTTCATACAACTGAAATATAGATACTTGTCGTTG
>NW_022737639.1:0-755 GCF_011630105.1 Anneissia japonica
GAGAATTACCGCAACCCATGGCATTACAAGGATGGAGCCTTGGAAGGTAAGTAACTAGTCTTATTGATAATAGCTGCTGCTGCTGTTGATGCTGATTGTGCTGTTGATGCTGAGTCTACTGCTACTCAAGCTGATTCTGCTGCTGATATTTCTGATGAAGATGCTGCTGCTGATACTGAGTCTAGTTCAACCTATTCTGATTCTATTGCTGATGCTGATTCTGCTGCTGTTGCTACTGCTACTGATTTTGTTGATGTTGCTGATTAATAATTAATAATAATAATAGTTAGATTTGTAAAGCCTATCATGGAAACAAGCCTCTATGTGCTTAGTGATTGAGCCAGTTGAGGCGCCAGTATTTCCCAGATCGGCTTTCCAAAGTCCCTGACGAGAACAAAGTGGGCGTGGTCGGGCGTTGCTAAAAACCTTCCAAAACAGTCCAAGTGGCGAAGCCCCCAAAAATGTGACTTATTTAGAGGTTTCAAAGGCTTATTTAATCAATTTTAGAGTCTATTGATATGTAAAAAATATATAATAATTTTTTCCCCAATAATTTGTGGTTTTCTCCCCGACGGCAAAAGACTGGACGCAGTACTGTATATAACATTTGACACTATTATGATCTAGTACTACACTTAAATCCGCAAAAAAACTTGACTAATGTCGCTGCTACTGATGACAGTGATGCTGATTCTATTGCTGATGATGCTGATTTTTTCTGCTGCTAATACTGATTCTTCTAGTATTGATTTTGC
>NW_022737640.1:0-599 GCF_011630105.1 Anneissia japonica
CGCGCAAAGAATTTGAGAATTTTAGGCACTTTCAGAGGATGCATTTGTCAAGGGGTGGGGAAAGATTTTCCAAAGACGGATATTATCCCCTTATCCCCTGGTGTTTTTAATTCTAATTTCGTTGGAATTTATCAAAACTCCCTAAAATGTGCTATTTTTAAAGAAAATTGGGCCATGTTAACAAGAAATGCGCGCGAAATTTGAGGTTTTTAGGCACTTTCAGGGGATGAAAGGGCATTTATAAAGGGGTGGGGAAGATTTTTAAAAGATAGATATTTTCCCCTTGTCCCCCAGTGGTTACGCCATCGGGCAGCATAGATCAAAGGAGTTATGACAGTTTTTGAAGTGGAGAAGGGGTTACAGGGTGTTGTGAGTCTGGTCATTATGATATCTTCTGTTTTATTCTTGTCTCTATTTTTCTCTTCTCTTCTTCTTTCCTTTTCTTTTCCTCTTTTTTCTCTTTCCCTCCCTCTCCCCTCTTTCTTTTCTCTTATTACCCAGCCCGGTACGACGGCTTGGTCAGTCCGGTAAAAACTGTCAGGGGAGGGGAAGTTCCCCCCCCCGCGCCTCTTACGACACTGGCTAACACGCCAATCATC
>NW_022737641.1:0-1271 GCF_011630105.1 Anneissia japonica
AATATTGTCAGCCTTACTTACTTAAAAAGGCTTTAAGCATTATGCGCTGTAGGCCTAAGCATAAATATATAATTATTATGAGGCAAAACATCTTCATCAAAACTGTGTGTGAATTTAGAGTAAAACAAATATTATATGTGCAAAGACAGTAAAAAAATATATCTTGATTTTTAACTGAAGACGTTTGGTGTCATGCAATTCAAAGTATTAAACCAAATTTTATTGAATGCATAATTATGACTTCTTTTTCCAGTCATCATTTTTTATTTATTAATAAAAATTTGAAATAACATATTATTTGCCATTAATATGTGTAAGTATTTAAAAGATAGGTATGCATATTAAAATGCAATTAAGTTGATTAATATAGTCCTATGTGATTATGTTTTTCCCTTTTAGAAAAAACAATTTCTTATCATAAAAACATTCACACATGCCACACTCCCCTGTACACACTCACTAATGCTGACCTACTTACCACTTAGAAGACCATCAAGCAGAATCTGTAAAAAAAAATTATGTTAATTGCTTGTATATTTATGAAAAAACATATCAAGAGGCATTATTATAAAGAATTAAATATTTTGCTACATTAAGGAAGTTGAAGAAAACCTCTACCCAAGAAAAATAAAACGAATCGAAATTTATTTTGTACATATTTTATTGATCGTCTCACCTTTTTCATAAAAGTTCATTTCACATCTAACAGAGGGCACGCCAATTACATGATCAAACAATGCTCTGTTTGAAATTAAGTCTCTAATGGAGACTGAGAGAGGTGGAGTTGTGTTCACAATACTCCTGTACTAATTACCAGAGATGTAATTGTGATTAGTTCAGCTCGCAGCTCCTAATTTTATATTGTATTTCTATATTGTACCGGTAGCTGCTAAAAGCAATTCAAACTATAATTTTTAAAGTACGGAGATGTGCATACAATTATAGAAGATGTCATTTATAATTAACTCTTAACATGGAAGAGAAGTAACCTATACATAATTATCTGTAAGATTCGATCATGTCAGCTTTGGCTTGTTTTTTTCCCATTCCATTTTCTTCTGATTATAAGGTGCATGTATTAATTAAACATATCATCTAATATTGTATTATTATCCCGTTATTACTTAGGGCGATTTCGGAAAACTTTACCTTAAAACTCGGAGAACGGCCAATGAGAAAATTTTTCATGAAAGAGGAAAGTATACACTATTTGAATTAAAATAAAAGATACATTACCAGGAAATTGCAACAATTTAGTTAAACAAAAAATA
>NW_022737642.1:0-543 GCF_011630105.1 Anneissia japonica
TAAATGCATTATAATAAGGACCCATAATAAAAAAAACAATATTAGTTTATTGTAGTTTTATTTTTCTTTTGCTAACCCTACCCCCCTCCCCCGGATTTCCCCAAGTGATTGGTTGGGGGGGGGGGGGTGATAACGTAATAATTTTTTTTTTTTACGGGACCTAATCTATATATTTTTTTTTCATATAAAAATAACTGTATGTAGATCACTTACCAAAATGACAATCTTTATAATAATTGGCAAAATGGTATTTTTGCCAGAAGGATCAGTTCATAAAATATTCTAGAAAAAAAGACAGTTACATTTAATTTTATAATAAAAGCATAGAAACAAGAAGCAACAGAATAATATAGAACATTGAAATCATTCAAAGAATTTAGGCAATCCTAACAATGCCCAATCAAATCACTAGATACCAGTCATGTGATCGTAACTAACAGCTAACACATCATTTACCAATAATTTTATTGAACTTATTAATCTTCTAACATCACTAAAATCAATTAAATATTTGTTATAAAAACTAATTCCTATGTATCTACT
>NW_022737643.1:0-779 GCF_011630105.1 Anneissia japonica
AGTGCGACGGGCCGACCGTGCTCAATCATCCGTACCCGACGTTGCTGTTCTGCGACGATCGACGACAGCTGCACGAACGCATGAAGGTGGCCAACTACGTTTGCCAGACGAGGAGCGGACGCGTCACGCCGTGCATGGTGAAGGCGATAGGCGAATTCGTCAGCGACTACCGCGGCAGGAACAGGAGTCCGCAACTGGAACTGTTCATAAAGACAGACTTCGAAGCTCATCATTTCGAACGTTGACGTCACTCGACGTCATGGGGTACATCTTTCGCGACTATAAGTGTGATGCGTACGAATTTGTGTCCGCATTAAACGTTCGAGAGGAGGCATGGGAAAGTCGAAGGAATTAGCGGAGAAGCTTCAGAAGGATTTGGACGAGATGCACCAGTCCAAACGTGCGATGCTGAACGAGATGGACCGGCACATCTAGATGTGCTGCGAGCTCGAGCGGAGGCGGCGGAGAGCTATGGGCACCCGCCGCCCACGGCGCCCGATTACGTCGGACTGGGACGGGTTGCCGCCGGAGTCGAGGTGGACGCCGCTAACAAAGAGCTCGTCAGGGTGAAGAAAGAACGAGATTTTCTCATGCAGCAGATCGATAGATTTAGAAACGATTGTCAGTCTCTGAAAAACGACGAAAACGTCTGGAGAAGGGAGAGAGCGCTACTCAGTGAGCAGTTGGACAAAGCGAAGAACGACTACCAAGTTCTGAAGAACATGCTACCGGACACCGTGAGGTTGTGCAAGCAGTACAAGTGCCTGTCCGATATGAAC
>NW_022737643.1:849-1043 GCF_011630105.1 Anneissia japonica
CTTATGGCATCCCGAAGCAAGGCGTCCAACGAACCGAAGATCAGGTCCATCATCAGGCAGCTCCAGCAGCTGCTGCGGAGAGGATACGACGATGTGGAGGTGGACGGCGCCGGAGGCGGAAACGACGGTGATAGCAGCAGCGACGAAGAAGATCGCGGTGTGTGTGCTGCTCGTCCGACGAACGGCATTTTCGA
>NW_022737644.1:0-631 GCF_011630105.1 Anneissia japonica
TACTTTTTAATAAGAACACTTAACAAGTTTTAACTTCATTAGATTCTGAATGAACAAATTCACATGTTTAAAGTACATACATAATAATAGTTAAGAAAATACTCTCAGTTGCCACTAATGTGGTCGATGGGAGCACTGTTGTAGGTTCAGTTTGAATACAAACATTGAATAATATTTAAGAGTTGCTAATCAATTAAAAACACTTAACAATTAAGTTTAAATTTGTTGGAAATTAAAGTGTTTAAATATTATAACCTAACTTAATCTGTCTCTACTACTAGTGATAGTTGAGACTGTCGTTTCAGACTGAATGAACAAATTTGAAAAGCATATACATAATAATAATCCGTAAAAAACATACCCTCAGTTGTCGCTGATTCTGTGGTTGACGGCAATGTTGTAAGTACTGTATACATATAAAAATGTGATTAATAGTACTTTTTAATAAGAACACTTAACAAGTTTTAACTTCATTAGATTCTGAATGAACAAATTCACATTTTTAAAGTACATACATAATAATAGTTAAGAAAATACTCTCAGTTGCCACTAATGTGGTCGATGGGAGCACTGTTGTAGGTTCAGTATGAATACAAACATTGAATAATATTTAAGAGTTGCTAATCAATTA
>NW_022737645.1:0-1270 GCF_011630105.1 Anneissia japonica
TGCCATTGAACATATTATATGGATACTCAGCGCTATAAGTTTTGTGATTGATTGATTGATTGATTGATTAACTAACTACGCCGGTGTTTAACAAAAAAAAAATGTACACATAATAACCTAAAGCATATAATAATTTATTTGTATTAACTTTTTCAGCTAAGATGGGTCATGCTGCTTCTTCCCCTGAGCATGTTGTAATTCAAGGTAATTTGAGATTTTTCATGCCACCACGATTATTGCTTCTTCACTCACCTTATAAATCTGTTAGGAAAACTAGTAAACGTATGCTTACATTGTTTTCAGTCTGTCTACACACTGAACATTCACACACTCATTCACACTCTATATTCTTTGTATTTTATGTATTATTCAAACACATGATTATGAATTAACGGTATGACGCTAATAATACTCTCCTAGTTCAACCATGGAGGGAATATATTACCTTCATGGTTCAACCATGGTAGTAGATAAGCTCTTATACAGTACAGTATGTTGATAGTTAGATGTAGGCCTAAAAGTATTTTACTTGACTATCACTCTCTGTTGATACACCATGCAGTTGGTCCAAAAGCATCATGCGCACAGACTTTACTCTGTTTACATTTTGGACAAAATCGATTTGGGATTGTCAACTAAAAAAAAGGCCTATTATAATGCATTGCATATGTTGGTTGTTTTGCTGTAGGGGAACTCTCCTAACAAAATGAGTAGACTTTTTTGCAATAATTGTAATGCTTGCATACATACACAATTCTACATCTACAAAATTATACAATATAGTAAAGATATTGATGTGTTGAATTTTTATTTGATCCAAAGGAATGACAGATACACAATTCAATGCACTTAAAATGGAAGTCGCAATGTGGTATGACAACCACAAATGTCTTACTATGTTGAAAGTGTTGTTCAGAGATCATGTGGTCAATGAGAGACTATCAAAAATAGATACGACATTGGATTTGCTGAATGATTTAGTTAAACATGGTCATTTGAATTCAGGAAATCTTACTATTCTGCATGATACCATCAGCATAACTAAACATTTTGGTCTTCAACACAAGATTAAAGTATTACTACCGTCATTCCCGGATGTTGAGGAAGGAACCATTTCAAAACAATTCAGTCATCACAGACAAAAACTAATGAAGTGTGGAATGAACCTGACTCCAGACAATGTGACAAAAATTGATGGATTGTTTAACATGCCCTGTAAGGAGTATACCGATGGCTGGAGTATGATCACTGATCTAGAAGACAGACAGAT
>NW_022737646.1:0-910 GCF_011630105.1 Anneissia japonica
TATATATATATATATATATATATGCCTATTATACAGTTAAATTTTGTGCTTATATTTCCATATTTCAATTCTTTTCATTAGCTTACACTCTCCGTTTTATGCTATTCGTGTGCTGTATAAAAACCACCATGTCAGTTCCATCATTAATATCCTCCTAAGGATTCGTAAGGTAATGAATTTCTTTTCTTTGCGATTGTTATTTGAACATTTAAGGCCCTAGTATTTCTTCAACCATCTTTCATTGTTGAACGCCTTTCGCAATGAACCATCCAATAGCCTCGCTCTGCTAAAAAAAATCACTTGCTGTCCCTACATTTAGTAAAGGCCTAATGACATGAAAAGTGCACTTTCTAATACATTGCCTCTTCCTTTTGGCCATTGAACGGTCGTATTAAAAAAAAATACTATTTTAGTTTTAAAAGCTGTTTATGAAGTAAACATTACACAACTGTTTTGGGTACCCGCGGACCCCTGATCTTATCGTGAGTTGATCGCCTGTAACCCTCTTCATAGATCATCGTATCTTGTCTTATTTTTCCTTATTCTTAATCTCTATTCGCCAAAAAAAAAAAAAAGAAGCGAACTTTAAGCAGTATAACAAAACGTCTGTGATAATTTTAAGTTTAGTGAAATATGAAAAATAAGAAAAATAATAATGAATAGGCCTAAATATAAGCCTATATAAAATAAATGTCAAATCAACTATATAGCAAAATATGTAATCATTGATCAGAAAGTAATAAAATGAACCCATTTTATCTTCAAATTCAGCAACATGGTGTTTACTGATCATTGAAATATAAAAGAATTGTAACTAAAAAGGTATATAAATAATTAAATATAATAAAAAATAATAATTAAGATATGTAAACAAATTTTGGATAATTAATTGTTATGCGAAACTATAAAT
>NW_022737647.1:0-510 GCF_011630105.1 Anneissia japonica
TCTAGATCTGAAAGTTAGACCAGTTTCGCCAACATAGTTTCCCTCGTTGCATTTGTTGTAGTATAATATTGGGCGAGTTACAATTCAGTACTGGTGGCCGGATTGTTATTTGTGTTCCTGGTGGAGTAAATGAGCTGTCAGTATTGATGATGTTGCATAATTGACATCTAGAGCTGTTACATTGTGTGTTGCCATGTATCGGTTTAGTGGAGGGGAGTTTAGATGAGGTTAAAGTGGGGGCTGTAAAAATAATTCTTTAATCGATGGGTCTTCTTGGAGGGAGAGGAAGTCTCTTTTAATTCTCTTAGACAGTTGCAGGATGCTGGGGCTATAGTCAAATACCATAGGTAACCGATCATTGTTAAATTTAGGTCTATATGTGAGAAGATCAGTGCAGGATTTACGTGAGGCTTTTTTAATCTGGGTATTTATTATATTTAATGGGGAGTTACTTGACATGAACTTGCCAGTGAGAAGAGATATGTGTTTGTTATAGTCGGATGGACATGA
>NW_022737648.1:0-1009 GCF_011630105.1 Anneissia japonica
AATCTGCGTGGTTGGCTTAAACCAGATCATGTAGGCAAGAGTGCTCAATGTGTGACCGACTGAAAAATCACACAATGTATATAATGTTATGGGAGAGCTATTTTTAATCAAATGAAACCCACTCAACACAACTGTCAAATTTTATAAGCAAATTTATTTCAACTATAAATCCCTTACAAGTGCCCAATGCAGCACTTTAAATTCCAACTTGTGGGCAAGGTATCGCTTTGTTGTTGGTGCTGAGGCTGCGGGCGTTGGTGCTGTTGTTTAGTCTGTTGTCCTGGATGTTGGCATTGGTAGTGTGCCGGGTGCTGATGCCAAGCTTGGTGATCAGTTGGTTGGTGCTGTGCTTGTTGGTGCTGATGTCCACTTGATTGCATTGGTTGGTTAGACTCCAAGTCGATTAGCCTGGTCTCCATTGGTGATAGTTTTTCAAGAATGGCCTGGATGCCATCAGGTGTTTGGATCTCGTACAATGTTGACTGACGCATGTCCAATGTTCCATCGGCAATGATCTGCAATTCCTTGCGCAATTCTTTGAATAACATTGCCCTTGGTTTCATAGGTGCCAGTCTATTTCTCACCACATTGAATCTAACACCTGCCATAAACTGCGATGTCAGGAGGTCGTCTTTATTCAATGCCAAGATAGACTTGTCTTTATCTGCGGCCTTGCGCAGTAATGCTCGCAGGGATATTGCAAAATCACCTGGCGATTCATTTGGTTGTTGTGTCCTAGCATGAAAGTTGGCCATTGGAGACCTTGTAACTTTGTCACATGAAAATTCATCTCGCAGAGCGTCGATGGCTGCCCTGCCGTCTGTTTGACCATCTAACTTCAGGTTGAGGACGAAGTCCCTTGCACGTCCCGAAGTGTATCTGACAACCTCAGTGAAAGCCTCTTCACCGCTCAACTGCTGCTGATGAATAAGATGCTGGATGTCTCCCCAGCTAGCAAAGCGACGTTGGCCCAACGTTGGTAAACGTTGGCAAGCGTCGGTAAGCGTCG
>NW_022737649.1:0-593 GCF_011630105.1 Anneissia japonica
TCCTAAAACTATGGTTTCCAGAGTTCGACCTATTCTTACATATATTTTGAACTATAAACACATTACAGATTTTAATCGTAACTCTGGGGAGGTTATCTTAAACGGACAAACTATTAAGGGTTCGAATCTTATAGATCTTTTGAGGGATTTGATTCAAGAAAGAAAAAGTTTCCAGCCTATCGGTTGGTATCAATTCCTAGAGATCTTGGCTAGCATTAATATCCCCGAAACCTTTGTAGGTAATGCAGCCCGTCGAAGAACTTTAAGGGAAATTAAAACGGGCGGTTCTCCTCGTCGTTCTTCACCAAAGAAGGCTGTCAAGCCATTCGATTGGATAAAGTATTAATTTAAATTTGAGTGCTAACGAATCTATTGTTTTGATTTCGATATTAAAAGTTTGATGTGGATTTTATTTGTGTTCTCTGCGTATTATTTTTCTGTGTTTTGTTTTTAATTGCGACTCAAGAATGCATGAAATGAGAGAGAGAGAGAGAGAGATATTTTTTTTATTTTTTTTTGTGACAATCATTTTATATGACAATCATCTTTTATTTTTTTTCCACTTCATTCAAAGGTGTACATATATACTAAAA
>NW_022737650.1:0-907 GCF_011630105.1 Anneissia japonica
CAACTAATATGATTCATTTATTATTCAACTGCTTAATTTATAAACAAAAACAGAACAAATTAGAGAATTATAGATCTATTACTTAAATATTATATAACAATTCTCAATTAATTTCTATCAAAATATTTTATTGATCTATAAACTATACAGAGCTATGGGTTTAGATTTACTGAAATCAACTTAAGGGGTAGCAAACAACAGTTACATATATAATTTGGTGAAGTTAAATAAAAGTGATTCTAACTGTGAAATGAATCAATTCCACCTGTAAATATAAACATTAATTAATATTTAAGCTGTCCACACTAACAAATTTTCTTTGACAAAAAATTGTTGTATAGCCATATATAGTATTGATGTGCCTATATATGGTCATAATGTGATGTCATCATGACCATATTTAGGCATTTTTATGTCAAATAAAATTAGTGTGCACAGGGCTTGAGATATGGTATTGTAAGCAAATATTATTTATTATTTTTGATATTATAATTAAATTACAATGTACAACTAATGGTGGGACTGTGTGTGGACATATTAAATGCATACAATTTGATTAAAGCACCAACAGAAAAATACATTAAATAAATGCACAATATTAAGAAAAAAGATAAGCACACATTAACACCAGCAATATACATAGACACAAAAACACACAGAAAACAACATCAACATACACAGACACAACACATATAAACACAACAACAACATAAAAATACACAACACATAGAAACACAACAAAGGGTGGATGAACTCTTCAGAGGCAACGGCCAACCATACCTTAGTTTAAGGAGTTGGGCCCGTATTCTCAAATGCGGACTAATTTAATTCCAGGACTAAAGATAATGATTAAATCCTGAACTAACATAGTCAACTTTTCAAGAATATGGGTCTAGGAGTCTATTTA
>NW_022737651.1:0-2045 GCF_011630105.1 Anneissia japonica
ATCAGTTATTCAATCAATCATTCAATCCATTAATCAATCAATCAATCAGTCAATCAGTTATTCAACCAATCAATCCATTAATCAATCAATCAATCAATCAATCAATCAGTTATTCAATCAATCAATCAATTAATCAATCAATCAATCAATCAATCAATCAGTTATTCAATCAATCAATCAATTAATCAATCAATCAATCAATCAATCAAATCATGCACAAGCAATCAATTGATCAATCAATCAAGCAATCGATCAATCATTCAATCAATAAACTTTTCCCCAACCAATAATCGACCAATGAATCAATCAATCATTAAATCAATCAATCGATTGATCTAATAATCAATCAATCAAATCATTAAATTTGCGTAGCGCAGGTAATAAATAAAACTGCTCTACCTATTGGCCAGCTATGTAGGCCCATAGGGTTATAATAATAGCTTTATCGTCTGCGTTTTGTTATTTATAATTAGATTTACAAACATAAAACGCTCCAGATATTGGTAATGAAAATGGAACGCCACCATACTAACTCTATACATGGGTATTTATTCAATAAAATTTATTTATTCGATCCGAATCAGTTAACTGTACAGACATAAATTCAAGTAGGAACATGAACGAAAATTGGGCTGACAATAGACTGGTAATTTACAAAATCTGTAAAGACTTTAATCCGATTTAATAAACATTAAGTTGTCAACTTCCATATGAGACAAAGATCGAGTGTAACATTATTCATAATATTTGAAGTAGCGCACGTGACTTATAGGAATACTGTACATGCATGTACTTGTACTTAGAGAAATGACGCATTACGTTAAGCAGTTCTGATTGGCTTATCAATTATATCTTACATTAATTATGAAGTTTTGCTCGTACCTTAATCATGCCTTTGAATCCTCTGATTGAGACACATTGACTTTTGGTTGTTGTTGTTTAAAGGCTTTCTAGAAGGCTCACGTTTATTCTCATTAAAAAAATACGGTTTTGACCTCTGCCCACTGCTTAAAAAGTGAAAATTCCCTGAACACGTAAGCCTAACAGAGTAATGAAATGGAAATCCCACAAACATTTTCTCAATTTTGTTTAGTTTACTAACACAGACTACTACGAAGGTATCGACCACGACTGTATTATTCTCAGCTTATCGGAACTCGAAGGTTTGGAAACTACCGAAGAAGTGCCGTTCATTATTCAATAGACATGTCGTTTGTTGGAAAGGTAGGTCTAGGGAAAAGGACAAAAATGTACAGTATTAGGAATTTATGAATATTGTGAGCTAATAATTATGCCAAAAGTTGTTTCGTTGTAGAATCCCTCGCCCCATGAAACATGTCTTGTAAAACTGGGATCAAACCCATGGTCTTACTTGATCCAGGGTGAGGATGACTATAGTCGAAGTAGGCTATGTGTAGGCTATGAGAAAATAAATAATCATACAATCTTTCTAAATCAATAAGATGTTAATTTTAATCACCCAACTGATTGAGTGGTCTAATTTCTGGTTGGGCTTTTGTAACAATTTCGATACTGTCACAACTTTACGCATGCGCCAGCAAACCGACAAGAAATTACACTTCAGGAAATCAAAAAGGAATAGCAAAGAGAAGCTACTTTAAAATTCAGGACATGAAAACGACTGTATGTTGGCTCAACTCCATGATTACTGCTTATGTTTGTGTGTTGGGCTAACGCTCAATGAAAGTGAACGCACTACAATACTTCGTTTTATACAGTATATGGAATGGATGGATGGATTTATTCGATGTAAACACCAAAAATAATCCACGAAAGTCTGAAGAAAAGTTATTTTCAGTGGGGTCCAATTCTGGTGGGGATTGAGCAGTACACCGGGAGACAATCCCATACTCTTTTCTGTATAGTGTACTCAGTGGCGTATCTAGGGGAGGGCGCCCCAAAAAAAATACTCGCGCCCCTCCAGTCGCCCCCCCCCCCAAAAAAAATCACGGTCAAGTAGTTAAAAATCACCTAAAATCACCATATTTTGCGAATTAGCTCCCCTCAACTGATCATCGAGCCCC
>NW_022737652.1:0-1720 GCF_011630105.1 Anneissia japonica
TCCGCCAAACACCCGACGACCGAGTACGACATCATCGAAGCTCCCAGGCGAAAGTCACGGTCAACTTCAAGAATTTCGAACGGAAAAGATTCGCCGAAGATATTTTGTCGACCTTCGCCGTCCACGAACAATCCGAAGGCGCTGCTGTTTCTGTACGCTCTCACGTGGTGCCACGTCCCGATCGAAAGTAAATGCGAATGGGCGATGGTCCGTTTTCCGGATCCCGCGTCAAAGGAGAATTCCATTATTCCTTTACTGACGGAGATGCCGACGAAATCCATGTTCTTCATGCTCGACGCGTGCAGGATCCGCCCGTTATCCAAGGACGACAATTTCAGATAGAAACTTACGCCGACGTCCGTCCTGTGGTTGTCGACAGAGTTTCCCAGTGGTCGCCTGAAAGCGACGCCCGTGTTCCGATTCAGTCTGAACATCATGTCGTTGGGCATCGCTGTCGAACCGACGTACGGCGACCCGTCCGATGATACACTGTTTTTCAGGACTTCTTTTTCGGAGTTTGTCGTCTCTTCTTCTTTGTTTTTCGGTTCCTTCGAGTTCGATTCTTTCGTTGTCGAATCCTCCGTGATCTGTTTGGTAGTTGTCGATTCCTTTGTTGTCGATGCCGGCGTGGTCTGTTTGGTAGAAGTCGATTCCTTCGCGTTCGATCCCTTCGTTGTCGAATCTTTCGTTGTCGTGGTCGATGCCTTGGTTGTCGACTCCTTGGTTGTCGATTCCTTCGTTGTTGACTCCTTAGTTGTCGACTCCTTCGTGGTCGATGCATTTGTTGTGGGTTCGGCAGTTGTCGATTCCTTCGTTGTCGACTCCATCGTCGTCGACTCCTTCGTTGTCGATGCCTTGGTTGTCGACTCCTTCGTTGTCGATGCCTCAGTAGTGGGTTCGGCCGTTGTCGTTTTCTTCGTCGTCGATTCTTTCGTCGTCGATTCCTTCGTCGTCGATTCCTTCGTGGTCAGTTCAACCTTCGAAGTAGAATCGGTAGTATTCCTTCTTGGACAACGTCCTATCATTTCGCTGCTTTGAATCTCCCATTGGTTTAACGTAAGTCCTCTCAGACATCCGTTAACACCCTGCGAATCGTAACTAGCGCCCACCGTGTACACATTTCCCACGTCGAGTATTGCGTCGTCCCCGATCACGTTCGTTTTCGTTTCGAACGAATCGATCCTCATCAGGACGTGCAGATAGTACCTGCTTATGCCGTAAGAGCTCCACTCTCCTATCGCGGTGCGCTTCGGACTCCACTCTCCTATCGCGGTGCGCTTCGGACTGGTGATTCGAAGCGGCGTGGACCCCGTTCGGAATAATGCTTCCACGAAACCGTCTTTCAGATATACGGACAAGGCGTCACCGCCCTTGCTGTCGTCGACGTGGAATATCCTCCCCTCGTCGTTATAGGCTTTCAACGAGAAAGTCATCCACACCTGGGTGGTGACATCCGTTTCGTTCGCTTGTCGAACGAAATTGTATCCGGTGCGTTCGTCCAGAAAAACGGTCGAGGACCCTCCGTCGTCCGTTCTCGTAACGCACGGTGCCAGTCCAGGTGGTACGAAGAGGCGACCGTTTATCTTCAACGGGGAGATGCATCCTTCGATGCTCTCGAAGTCTCCGACAGTTCCCATGGAGAAGTCAACGTCGATGTTGAGGTGAGTGTACATCCCTTCTAACCTCTTCCATTCGGACGGAACTGAGTCCGTCGTTATTC
>NW_022737653.1:0-629 GCF_011630105.1 Anneissia japonica
CTTTTCTCACTCTTTCTTCCTATCTTTACTATCATAGGACCAAAACAATCTACTCCGGTTGAATATAATGCCGGTTTGAAAAGCCTAAGACGGGATTGGGGTAGGTCACTCATCTTTGGGATTTTTGGATTACCACGCCACTTCTGACAATGTGCACATTGCCGTTGTTGACCACGGATGGCCTCTCGTCCTCTGAGAATCCAAAACTTTCGACGTATTTCGGCCAACACCCTTTCTGGTCCAGGGTGATGTAACCTTTGATCATAGCTTTTGATGAGCAATTTGGTTATGCTGTGTTTAGGGTCCAGTATTATGGCATGTTTTGTTTGTTCGGGCAGGAGTTCAGCTTCCCTCAATCTTCCTCCCACACTTATCAGTCCAGTGGTTGTGTTGTAAAATGGATCTAACCTGTCTCTTATAAACTGTGTTAATCTGCTACTTGTAGGAAGGGGTTTCCCAGCTTTAAGGGTTGTTACTTCGTCTCTGAAACACTCGATTTGCACCCTTTTCCAGAGGATATGCGCAATGCTTTCAGTCGAGTGGGCCGCCCCATCGAGGCTCTCCCTGGTGGCCTTAATAAGGTCGTCAAGCTGGCTGAAACTTTCGGGTTGAAGCTCAGTTTGTACCTG
>NW_022737654.1:0-1836 GCF_011630105.1 Anneissia japonica
TATTAAGACTAAACTGGAAAATGAGAAAAAAATTAACTGTGACTTTGAGGGTTTACAAGCAGTTAAGTACCTAAATTACTACTGGCACATGCAGATAGGAAATTTGAAATAGATGTATGCCTGAAAAATATAAAATAAAATGCCTTATTTCTGCAAAAATTACTTCCAAAAGGTCTCCGGAATTTCTAAAATATTGAGCACAATGGCATGTGCTCACAGACATTGCAATAACATATTGCAACTGGTGGTCTAAACCCTTTTGTTAAAACTAGGAAAATCCCCTTTCCTCCAAAACAAGGGATTTATGTCAGCTACCTACCCTGGGGTCACTCTAACATATTTTTTGTTTAGCCAATTGGCTAAAGTCAACAATTTTTGTTTAGCCAATAGAAGCTGTCTTTAGCTAAAATTTGACGAAAATTGTTAGAAATCATTAGCTAAAACTTGCTGACAGGACACGGTGTTCAACATGTTCGACAGTGGAGTCCCAACCAAAGGGCCGACTAGAGTCCTGCCGGGGCGGACCCAGAGGTGTACAACGGGGGTCGGGGTGGCGATCTAGACAATACTACTATGGGTGTGGGGGTGGTCCTACAGTAATTTTTCTCTTTAAAAAACAAACCTCTGACGCATTTTTGGGAGAATCAATTACCTATTTCTTTGTTTTACTTTCCAACAATTGGTAACAATTGACGACCGAAGAAGCCAAAAAAAAAATATTAATAATAATAATAAATCAAAATAAAATAAAAACAATTATTTATAAAGAAAAAATAATTTTAATAATTTAAAAAAATTAAAAATATCTTATATAAGATAGCAAGGTAGTTGCTAAGACATCAGGCTAGATACCCTTAGGTCGTGGGTATAAATAAATAAATATAAATTTGACCCCTTCTGGATTTTGACCCGACACCCTCCAACCCCACTAGATTCAGGGCGGAATTTTGGAGCCATTCCATCGCCGCCAAGATAGGCCTACAATACGAAAAAGTGAAAAAATAAATTTCAATCTACGAGAAAACTGAGAATTTATAAAAAAAATCTGTAGGTGGAAAAATGGATAGTGTTTCATTACAAAGTGCGACAGAGTTTATTAGAAAGTGCGACAGGTCAGTTATTACAAAGTGCGACAGACTTTATTACAAAGTGCGACAGTTATTACAAAGTGCGACAGACTTTATTACAAAGTGCGACAGTTATTACAAAGTGCGACGATTATTACAAAGTGCGACGCCACACACGTGATTGTTGGCCCTCATTTGTAAAATTTAAGTACATAGTAATTCTGCGGTTTGAGGGTAGGCTACAATCGTCAGTGTTGTTATAATAGTAAAGTGTACGCAATCCACCTTTTCCGCTTGGTTATTTCAGGGTAGTCACGTCATCTGTTTGAGGAGTTGAATCAAAGAGATGTGTATAAGATGATCGAAGCAGGGACATATTAGCTAAGGTGCACAAAAAGTAGGTTTTCCAAAAATTATACCTTTTGATAGTTGTAGGAACAGTAATGTGCTACTCATATAAGAGGAAAATGCATTTTTTTTACCTTGAGTAATGTTAATACATTATATTGTTTTCTGAATAACGTATATGTGATAAGTTTAATTGTGATATTGCATTAGGTGAATACATACATTCCAAATTTGCCAGCGTGAGACTTTTTGTTATAAAAAAAACCCATCCCAATAGAAGGTACGGGTACCCCCTCCCCCACTCCGGAAAATGTTTTACATAGATGCCATAGTTGCATCTATGTTTTACATAGATGCAACTGAAAACCTGTTAAGAATCCGCATGTTTTTCTTGAGAATGCCTGTTATCGCCGTCCACGAA
>NW_022737655.1:0-731 GCF_011630105.1 Anneissia japonica
TCCCGTGACCTGAGCGTGCGGTACGTTCGACCCACGGACTCGTATCTGTCGCCTCTTCGTAAAGTAACGTCGCCGTCTTCGTCTTCGGCGTAACACTGGAATTCCACCTTCGTACTCTCCAGGTCAACCGGCCGTCCGTCTAGATTTCTTCCGCGAACGGACAACCTTCCTGTTATCTTTGAATATTTGGCGCTCGTCAGATAGACGAACATGGCTAATTTTTTTTATAGAGACAACTATATATATTTAAAATAATAACATTCGCATACAACAGATTATCGTTAAATGATTTCTTTTATTATTCACTTTTCAATAAATAGAAAGAATCTAATTTTCATCTGTACACCTTCGTACCGTCCGGAATCTGCCACTCCGACAGCCTCTGTTCGATGGGACGTCTGCACGTCGACAGGACGTGAAATGTCGGCAAGGCATCGTCATTACCTCGGAATACGCGTCCAGACACACCTGGCATCTGTCAACGTCCTCTAGCGTCCGGAGAGACATCCAATCGAAACCGGGACACAATTCGTTCAGCACGTCGCCCACCGTGTAAGCCATCATGTCCTTTCAAGGATGAGACGAGTACGCCTTCTGCGCGATCGCCAAAACGTCCGCCACACGTCCTCGTTCGCAAGGCCAGTCGCCGAGAACGAAAGATATCCTATTCACCGCGGACGGGCGATCGTATCCTTTCGGTCGAACGTCCAATCCTTCCTTGCTTCGGTTAG
>NW_022737656.1:0-1140 GCF_011630105.1 Anneissia japonica
TATACAGTATATGTATATATAAAAAAATTGTTTTCTTGAAGGAAATTTGCACCACGCTGTTCGGTTTGCTTACAACCAATCATGCCTGAGCAAGGACAAGAGGAAACTGTGCGTATTGTTGCTTTAGACCGTAGCTTCCATGTTGGCTGTTACCGTTGTGAAGTAAGTACAATAATCATAATACTCAGTTATTTCATTCACTTTGATTTCCCTTTTTCCATTCCTTGCCAGCTAGCTTCTTTTTTTGTGCAGTTCTATCAGGATAGGTGGCGCCTGAGTCTGGGATGGCCGAGACTCAACTGGTGCTGGACAGGGTACCTTCTGACAGATCCCTGCTCAGCGATGAGGGCGTATATCCATACTGCGGTTTGGGTGCTGGCTTGGAGTTCCTCTTTTCGTTTTTTTGCGCATAGAGACTCCTGTATTTTGTGCAATATAAATGTATAACCTTTAACCTTTAATAAAAAACTAGACTTGCTCTTTCTGTTTGTAAAACAGAACATAGAGCTTTTCCTCATTGGTGTGCTTTGGTATGACATTATTTTTAAAGTTGCTTTCAGGCTCTCTTTTGGGAAAATATTTATTCCTTTCATACTTTATTTTCGAGTAGTGTCCTCAAAACTTGACAATAAATAATGACTTTCATTTCCATAAAATCATACACAATTTCTACCGTGTTTTCACTGCAACCATTAGTTTAGTTTTGGAAGGCTGCCCAATTTGACTGACCAATCAGCATTGTTGAAAACAGTCAAATATAGCTTCTAGTGATTTTATGGAAACCAGGATTTTTAAATTTTGTACATGTATTGTCACTTTACAGGATTGTGGACTACAGTTATCATCAGAAGTAGATGGACAAGGTTGCTATCCATTGGACGATCATGTGCTGTGCCGCGAGTGCAATGCAAAGCGAGTGCAGAGTCTCGCCTCCGGAAACGTCCACTAAGAAACTTGGATAAAATAATATTCTACAGTTCTCAACACCTTTATTAAGTGTGCTTCCAGCTGAAATTTTATGTACATTGTGATAGCATATTAGGAATGAATTGCGAGAACACCACTTACCATTTTTACTATAATAGTAAGGCTGCTGATTAAGAAATTTATTTATAACTGTAAGGCTGGAAGAATTTAGTT
>NW_022737657.1:0-1188 GCF_011630105.1 Anneissia japonica
TATTGTATAGAACATCGATGTTAATATCGGGCTAGCATCAAATATATCGTTAAATTACACTAATATAATGAATAATTACACTGATATAACTTAGTATATCCGTACTATAATATTATACAAATTATAGTCATTACTACATACCAGTCAACTGCAGACAACAGTTACTCTTCAGAAGTAACCAGAATCAATCAGTGTCTCTACACATACGTCTTGCCTCATGCAAAACGGAGCCGCAACTGCCTTGTGTTTGCAAGTCGCGCGCTAAGCCACAGAACAGAGACGCTCTACGAAAAATCACTGCGCTAATAAACAGCACTCACAGAATAATCGAGCAAGTAACAGAATAAAAAAGTAGTTCTAAGTAAATAAACAATAAAATTCGGTTCCCGACATCTTCCCCAATTTGATTTGCTTTCGACCCGAAAAGCAAAAATTAACTACTGTACTTCACATTTACAGCGCAGAAGACTTTGGAAGATGGTTTATGTTACTGTGTTGTCCTTTATTACGTCGTGTAGACCTCCGAGCAGGATGAGGCATCTGAATATCTGCAAGATAAGTCCACTCAGTAATTTCTTCATCGGATAACTCGTCAGACGACTCGGCGGAAGACTCATTGGATACATTATCTGAATTATCATCAGAGACCACTTCTGTTAACATTTCTCCCTCATCGCCATCATCGTACTGCCTAGGGTCAGCAATCAGTCGTCGACGATTTACTCTTTTACTCTGACCACCACAGGAAGGCTTAATCTCGTACACGTCCTTCTCTTCATTAACACTGACAACAATAAAACACTTGTCTTCGAATTTATCTTCAAGCTTGTGCCTGCCATCGAATTGCTCTTTACGTAACAGGATCCTAGTACCTATAGGAAAAGTTTCACAGTTACTTGCCTTATGCCGTTTTTCTTCAGCCTCAGCTGCAGAAATGAGTCGACGTTTCACTACTTCATGAGCTGTCTTCATTAACTTCTCCTGTGATTTTACATAGTCTTCAGACCAATCTGCATCTGAGCGGGACAACAGCTGATCAATTGGCAATTTTGGTTCCCGGTTCATCATTAATAAATAGGGAGTTACCCCGGTCACTCTGTGAGGCGTACTATTATACATGAAGACGATGTGTGCGATCACATCCGGCCACCTCTTCTTTTCTGCGGGTTTAATTGATCGAAGTAGGGC
>NW_022737658.1:0-13531 GCF_011630105.1 Anneissia japonica
GGCTCTACAGGGGGTTTATTCGAGCAAAGCATTTATTTAAATATATACGGTATAAGGTCAGGCCTATGTTAATGTAATTTAAATAAAACCATAACACAGTTCCTTTTTATATTTCATTTAGGTATTCTCGTATGAGTCCTGAGAGGTTCGATCACCTGTTGAGTTTAATACAACATCTTCTGGAGTCTTTCAACCATCTCATGGATTTCCAAATGGAACATGAACACTCGTTAAGTGAATTACTGTATAATTTCTTTTTATGACAGACTACATACATTTTGACTTAAATTGATAAATCAAAACCATATTGTAGCTTATTATATTTATTTATACTTATTTTTTTTTTAAAGATCATCAGAGATGGGCAGAAAAAATAACATTTTATTGGTGAATGTAAACTGTATATACAGTAATTAAGAAGAAATATACATATCTTATTTTTGAGATATTGAGGCAGCAGTGGGCATAATTAAAATTAAAAACAAAACTTTCCTGAAATATTCGTGACAGGGGTGTTCTAATTTGCCACTAAAGTTTTATGTTTATTCGAAACCATTATTAGCAGTTGATACAAATGGGTTTGCTAAAAACAAAAGACTAAATCTGCTTTGCAAAAAATTATATATATAAGATTAAATGGTACTACTTGATCCATATTAGGATCGGAGTGTTAGTCTCTGTGTTAAGAGATATGCAATGTCTAATGTTTATGACAATTTTTGATCAGTGGTTTGTATGTTATAATAAATGTTTGTTATTTAACATATAGTATCTAGAAATGCTGTATTGTGCTACTTTCATTATGGTTTGTCACTTATTAAATTAACACTACATTAAAGAAACAACATCTAAATCTAGTACTGTATTGATGAAAAATTCATGTATTCTTTACTTAAATAGACCTATTTAATTTTTGGAATTAGGGCTATGATAAATTTCTGTAGCAACTACAGATATGTTGTGCTACTTGAAGTGGTGTGTTAACCTATCCTGGTATTCCTCTAAATTAAAAAATCTAGCCTAGGGAATTGAAAGATATTTTAATGTCATCGTCAAATTGTTTAAAAAAATTATTACAGTCAAGCAGAACTACCAGAAAATCAGAATCCAGATAATTTGAGGCATGTTGTGGCAAAATTTTTAAGTTGTCACACAGTCCAGTATTGAGGAAATGAGTTATAAAATATGGGAGCTCAAAAAATTGCCTAAAAATCCAAATTTGTTTTTCACTATAGATCAACAGTTTAATGTCTTATTAATCATTTCCCAAAGTATTAGTTCTGGAAGTGGTTAACAAATTGTTTATTTAACGTTATTTTTCATAGTTCACTCTATTAAACAATGTATGCACAAATAACTTTGAAAGGCAATTACTCAAAATCATGTTTATCTTGACTCTAAGAGTACTGTACTTTCACTTTCCAATAACTTAGGCTGGAAATGTCCAATTTGAATGAATGACCCCTCATTTTAAAGATCACATACTCAGGTATCTGAAAATACCAATATATTGATTTTCAATTTTAAACATTGATACACATTGATTGGCAACTGGTAAATAACTCTGAAAATATGAACGACAAATTTACTCTAGGCAAGGCTGTAATGTACACAAAAGTTTTCTAGGTATACAGTGGCAACATTATACTGTATATTCACATCAACAACTACTTTGGAAATAAAAACTATTTGCAGCAAATCCCAGGAAAGATAAAATTGAATTGGATTGATACAAGATGGTAAATGATAAGTAAATATACAATACATACACACACATCACAGTCCATATATACATACAAACGAAAATAAAATGGTTTAAAACAAGTAAAGAAAACACATTTTGTAAGGAAACATTTAAACTTCATAAAACATAAAATAATTTTTTTCTGTTTGGCAAACTGTTGTATTAAAATACTAGATAAGTGTATAAACGGTATATAACAGTATTATGTACCATGAAACATTAAAAAAAAAACCAAACATTTACACACTAAAGGAAATATTACATTTTTGTGGGAGTTTATAGCTTAAAGTTGTATTGTCTAAAGAAAAAAAAAATAATAAAAATCACTTGTAAAATAAACTTTCTCAGATTGAATTAACACAAAAATTGTCATGAGGTAGGTCAATATAAATAAAATCTTTGTACCGTATATATAAATTAGGGTTTTTTAAAATGTATTAACTTAGTGTAAAGTACCACAGTCGTGTCGTCACAACACCAGGTGGCGCCGCTCTGGATGTTGGTTACCGTTCATTACGCCTGAATGACTTCATAATATTAATAGTTTAGAATGGGCTTTCTGGAATTGGCATTTTAAAACGTGGTATCGTGACGTAACAATGTAGTACTCTACAATAAATAATAAACACAAATATACTGTACTCTATAATTTAAAAGTGTAATGGTGGTTATTACATCAATTTATTATTGCATAGTAATTTTGGACGGGTAAATAAATATTTTTATATTATTTATTATTATAATAATAATATAACCAAAACAAATTCCACAAATTCCTCAATGAGCACCTGAAGCAGTCTTATCTGTGCCAAACTTCTCTTCCTCTGAGGAATAGCCCTCAACTTTTCTGCCACCATGCTCCCAAAAAAGGAGCAATCATCATCAGCTGGGGCATCTTTCGACAGTTTTTTAATTGCCGACTTCCATAAGTCATCATCAAGTTCCTACAACAATCAATATATTATCTATTTTATTACATACTGTATCTTTTATTGTTACATTTCATTTGCAATATAAATAGCAAGAGAGAAATATGGGAGTTTCTTACATACATTCATGCTGAGTGGTATATATGATATATATTTGGTAGCTTGAGAGGGGACAGAGGTTCAATCTATGATTGTCTGTAATATTGTCGGTAGGCACTTTGCTGTAAAAAAATAAATTAATTATGGGATGATAAAGAAAAGCATACTATACACACCAATTTCTGATTCTTGTTGTATGACCCTGAAATAAGATAAAAAATGAATAATTAGGACGGTACAGTCAATTGACTAGATTGCAAGTCCATCTAGCGGTGTTGTAACCCACCTAAAAAGAAAGAAAAAAAAACATAACAGAAATTTGTCTACAGTACAGTAGCTGTTCATGATGAATAAATGGAAGTACAATCACCTACGTCGAGGTCTTAGACTTAGATGTCATACAATATTATTGTAAATATAAAAAGTAATACACTATTTACATTTCAGTGTTCCCTGTCTTGAATCACTGTTCGGTGTTTCCACTGAAGCTTTTCTCTTCAAATACTTAAGAATGAAACATTAATTCATTTTGAAATAGCAGTAAAATGTTACATTAGTAAAATAAATTGATAGTGTGATAAAACTAAATTAATGTATTAGAAAAAAAAACCAGTCCAAACTATGCTGCCATAAAATTGGTCTTTCTACTATTACAGTACAGTGCATATAATTACCTCTGCTGGAGCACTACTCCTCTTATTTACCACTGAAATGATAAAAACATATTAAACTACTATCATCTGGACAGTAAATCGTCACAAACATTTCGTAATTACTCAAATTAATATATGACACAACATGGGTTATTTATACACACCTTGAGTATCTTGAATAGATAAAGTGGATGGGGCAGTTGATACATCTAGAATATCTAGAATTGTCATCATTGACAATGTCTTCTTCCTTTATGACAAGAACACAGTACATCAAGCTAAGTTACAGTTCACTCACATTTGGTGCTTTATCACATGTTACTTTAAATAGTGCATTTAGCCATTCCGATTAACAATTGACACCAATGATACAGTATACAGCATCTAGTTACAAAATATTCCATTTTCAGTGCATATAACTTACCTGACCCTCTATTTGATGCATCAAATTTAGAGCATCCGCCTCATCTACTGCGTCATTCCCATGGTGTAAATGGGTTTCAGTCTCTGTTTCTTGCTCTTCCAGATCAAGCTGAACTTCTAAAAATATTAGGTAACATTAAATAAAAGTTACTTTAATATCATAATATCTCAACAGTTAACTTGTATTATGCCAATTTAGAGGGAGGGAAAGAGAAAGAAGAGGAAAAGAAAAGGAAAGAAAAAGAGAAGAGAAAAATAAAGCCAAGAATAAAATGGAAGATATCATAATGACCAGACTCACAACACCCTGCAACCACTTCTCCACTTCAAAAACTGTCATAACTCCTTTCATCAATGCTTCCCGATGGCGTAACCACTGGTATTACGGTAGGCCAATTTCCTCTATAAATTGCACATTTTAGGGAGTTTTATCAATTCCGACGAAATTAGAATTAAAAACACAAAAATATTTTGCGTTTTTAGGGCTTTTTTAGGTTTATTCTTTTAAGTTATTTAAACATATAATAGTCCCAAACTCAAGAAAGACAAATTTAAGATAGATTGTTTTAACCTAAAAGAAGGGCCTCGTGTATTGATGGTGAAAGAATATGTTTGTAATAAATAAAACAATGATGAAAATGCTTATATTTAGTTTCAAACACACGTGTGTGGCCTATATTATAAATAAGATAAGCCCTATGTCGTATTGTTTTCTATATGGGGAGTAGCGTGGGGTGGGTATGGTAATTTACTAACCGGGAAAATAAGTACCCACTCTGACCCAAGACGCCTGTTACGCGCCTGGTGTTAGCGCCAATGTGTGCCCTTGTGCGGACAGGGGATGTGCCCCACTCTGAAGCTGGAAACCTTGTTTTTTGCAAAATAAATTGATGCAATTTGCTATTATAGGCCTAATCAATAAATTCCTCATCAACCGATATAAACTTAAACACTCTTGAAATTGACATAACATTACTGATGTCGTACACACCTTCAGTGTGAAATGTGGTTCTCTTTGCAAGCACATCTAACATCTAAGGAAAGAAGAGCTTAGATTGATACCAGATAAAATGATTTTGTTAGCAACATTAATACATTATGCTAATTTTCATCTTTGTAAGCGCATAAGACAGTGCAAATTATTTCTGTGACAGTCTTTTGAAGTGTGTAAAGCTCCATTTTATCCCATACATAATCAAACTATTGGGGGGATGATATAATGGACCATCCCCCCCCCCCCCTGTCAAATATTGGGGGGGGGGGGGGATGGGATCTACGCCTATGTAGGTAACATTAAATAAAAGTTACTTTAATATCATAACATCTCAACAGTTAACTTGAATTATGCCAATTTTAGCTGCCGCTACGACAGGTGGAGAAAAATTTGCTGCTCCATATGACAGTAAGCACAATTTACTGAATGACTAATCGAATCAATTATTTTATTTTTTGTTGTATAATTAAGAGTTTTGTGATGTAAACCATTTCAGCATTGGCTGTTGTTTGTAGGCCTAATCGTTTTTATATTTGTATACCTGACTAAATAAATAAAATAGTGACAGTAATATTATGCTCACACAATTATCTGTTAAAGATAGATAATGAAAGATAAACCTAAATGGGTTTGTGGGTTTATACAGTTTATGTATTTCTCCGTCTAGGTATTTTGTATTGATGATGTGGAAATAAACTTTATATTGAATCCATGCTGAGGGAAGAGAGTGACATGAAGCCGTGGAAGGAAGGCGACACATGCATCAAAGCTTTAGAACCAAATTGATGTAATAACTGTAGACTTTATAGTAATCAGAGACAATCATTGTAATTATTTCAACTCTGTTGAAAGTTCTCTAAATCATTGAAACATGAAACTGTAACATATTGAAAATATGAACACTTACCATCATGAGAAATGGTTCGCCTATGTTTGATGAAGGCCTGCATCCATCTAAGGCTCTCGTAGCCCTTTGAGATTACTACTATACTTCCGCTTCCATAAGGAAGTTTTATAGTCCTTATGTATCTTTAAATAAAACAATAACAATTTGGATGAGTTTCTACTTTATGTTGAATTGAAATATATCCAGTTTCAACATTTTATGCTTGTTTTGTTTGTAAATTTACATATTAAATTTAACAGTTGTAAATTAAGCCTCAGACTCTTGATTTGTAGGCCTGTATCAGAGTATCCCTGTGTAACTATTAAAAATGCTATACACTTATTAACTGGATTTACTGTAATGTCTATATATTTTTTTTTCGCCTATACTTTTTTTAATGGTATTTAGTCATATTGAATTGTAGGTATAGAAAACTCAGGTCTTAAACACTGTATATGTACCTTTAATTATTTATATTATATTTATTCAACAGTCTAAACGGCTAACTTTCTTCAATATCATATATAATATACAACAGTATTTCTAGCCGTATTTCAAGATTTATCTGGCCGAACGCCCTCTTGAGGCATAGCATTGTGTAATACAATGTTCCCGGCGGGTATTTGGACATGTTCAACCATGAAGCCTTCGTGGTCTAGTGGTTATGACGCTCGCCTTGTCAGCGAGAGGTCGCAGGTTCGAATCCCGTCGGAGGCATTTTATTACACAATGATTTTTCATCGAAAGCTACAGGGTAGCCTACGATGTTCCATCACGTCCTTATTAAACACTGTGTATTTTATGTACCTTTGATGATTTATATTATATTTATTCAACAGTGTTAACGGCTAACTTTCTTCAATATCATATATATATATATATATGAAGATATTATGAATTAGTCCCTACCTTCTTTGGTATATCCTATGTCAATGCATTCAATGACACATATGGAAATTGTTTCCTTCTCATACGCTGAAATTGCGCGTGCCACTTCAATTTCAGAGTTCACCATTACGATAATAATATTATTATTCCTACTGTCTGCACTGTATTTACGTTTTGTTGCAATAACATCGCCATCGTCCTCGGAATTCATCTTCATCATTTCTGGGGAAGTCTCGCATGTAACAGGACGATACAACATTTTAAAGTTTCGCAGCAGCCTAGTTACCTTAAAAATTATGTATTAAGTGATAGAGCGACCGAGCGTGTCGAACGGTTTGTGGTAATACATATTCATAAAACCTCGCTGTTGTGACCGCTAAAAAGTGACTACCGATATGGGCACATGTCCGCCTCTAGACGACGCCATGTTGTTGTTGACTGTACAACAACACGTAAAGTTGTTGTTACAAAACTAATTTAAAAGTAGGTATAAAATTACTTTTCGGTTATTGCAATACAAATTACATCTAATTATAATTTTTAAGTTTATTTTTAAAGCACTAATACCCACTTAACAAATAATAAACTATGAATTAGAGATACAACATTTGAACGAATACAATTACGTATGTAAAACATTTTTTTAAACTTACAATTTTGTTGTAAGTTTAAATGTCATTTTCTCGTGTTTTGCTAAAGTTCTTACTGTCAAACTTTTTTTAATGCTTTTAAATATTATTTAAGTTATTTTCATAAGAAGTTAAAGTATTATAAGAAATAAGAACGGGATTGAACGATAGGAATTTTACTCTGGCCCGGTTGTATACAAATCTAAAGGTCAACTTTTGAC
This sequence comes from Anneissia japonica, assembly GCF_011630105.1. Taxonomy (NCBI): domain Eukaryota; kingdom Metazoa; phylum Echinodermata; class Crinoidea; order Comatulida; family Comatulidae; genus Anneissia; species Anneissia japonica. Next base: position 7,467 of record NW_022737658.1, read on the forward strand.
ATGGGCCTTGTTACATGTGATTAATTACGCCTGGGCATCGTGTAATTGAAATATCCACTAAAAAATGTGGGTTTTTGGGACAGATGTTTTTCGAATTTTTAATGGCTAGAGGCAAAAGTTAATTGTCACACACGTGTTGGAAGTACCCGGTAAAAGCGTTACTTATCCAAACGGGCCCTGTGATTATATTGCAAATCCCAGAACCAAAGCTGACAGTTTTGGAACCATTAGTTGACATCCCTATTTACAATAATGTCCACGACCAACTCACCCCCAACATCAGTCCATCACATCCCCCACCCCAAGATCAGTCCATGTTGTATATTGATGTCCATTTTTGGGCGCCCAGGTTTTCTCAAACATCATTTTGATAGACCTCCCAAGCCAAACATCATTTTGATAGACCTCCCAAGGTCCATCACATATTGTAGCCTGTTACTTAAGGTTCTCCTCTCCCGGGACTGTCCATCACATGCTGTATAGAGACTTGTCAATTGAGACCTCCTCCATCACCAATGCCAGTCTATCACATGCTGTATATTTATGTCTATAATTGTCCCCCACCCCCTGGTCCGAATTTCAAATGCTGTATATTTATGTCCATCCTCCAATGACAATCTATCACATGCTGTATATTTATGTGTCCATAACTTCCGCAACCCCCAGGTCCGAATATCAGATGCTGTATACATATATCCATTATTTTCCAAAACATCATAGACCATCCAAGGACCATCACACTGTGTCCCACCCTCAATGTCACTCTATCACATGCTGTATATGTGTCCAATTTCCCCACCCCAGGTCCGAATATCAGATGCTGTACATTTATGGCAATTGTTTTCCCAAATATAATGTGATAGACGGTCAGTCCATCACATGCAGTAAATTTATGTGTCCATAATTTTAAGGTTCTCCCCCACCCGGGACTGTCAATCAGATGCTATATTTTCTGACCATTATTTTCCCAAACATCATTTGATGAAGCTCTCTGCCCCCTTTCCCCTCAACAACTAATGTTTTGATGAAATCTCCCCACCCACCCTCAGGTTCGTTCGTTCGTCTATCACATGCCTCCATCACTAATGGTTTGATGAAATCTCCCCCACCCATCCTCAGGTTCGTCCGTCCGTCTATCACATACTGTACCGTATGTGTATAGACGGTCAGTCCATCACATGCTGTAAATTTATGTGTCCATAATTTTAATGTTCCCGGGACTGCCCATCTGACGCTGTATTTTCTAACCATTATTTTCCCAAACATCATTTGATGAAGCTATGCTGTAAATTTATGTGTCCATAATTTTAAGGTTCTCCCCCACCCGGGACTGTCCATCAGATGCTGTATTTTCTGACCATTATTTTCCCAAACATCATTTGATGAAGCTAATATGCTGTATAGTATATCAGATGTGTCTAGGCCTACACCAGGTCCGACGGTGTCGCCCAAAGAGAAGCCTACATTACGTATGTGTCTAGGCCTAGGTACACCAGGTCTGTCAATCTCTAATTAGCCGTTAAAGTATACTAAAACACTAATAGAACACACAGAACACCTTCAAATAATAGCACAGGTAAGTGGCCGATATGCAACAACTATCTCAGCTTGCTCAATGTTTACTGACAGTCGCGAAAACAACATAAAGAAATTTTCTAGGCAGCTCGCGACAGAAACAAAATGTCGGGAAAGTTTGACCCGACGCATGCGCAAATCAAACATTTCTTGCACAATTGCATGTTCACCAGCAACTATCGAGCACAATGTATACCTGCCGCGATCCACCGTTTCGGAGCATATTTGTTTACAAATATGCTGACCCCTTTTGGTTGCACATCTCCTACACACATTTTACATGTGAACCATTACATTAGTTCCATGTGACCTAAGGTCACAAAGGAACTAAAAAGGGCACAAACTGAAAATATGGACCAGGCCTAGGCCGAATGTCAACCACCGTCGCTGTAACGAAAACAGTGAACACAAAAGTCAGTGCACCGTTCTCGCAAAATAAGTTTAAACTAGGCCTAGACCCAGGCCTAGGGACAAAGCAAATATGACCGGCCTAGGAAAGAATGCAGGCCTAGGTTTATCACTAGCCTAGGCCTAGAGTATTTTTTTAACGGTACGTTGATGTGGCAAGTTCATAGTATCATAGCTTAGGCCTATAAATAACTCAGGCCAAGAGGACAGCTACGGCATACTACTTGCAGGAGAGGAGGCGGTATTTTTGTTAGGGTCGCTGTGTGTATAGCAATTCTGTTTAGTTAGAGCGCCAAAGCAGGAGAGAAAGTATAAAACATTAATTGAAATAAACTAAAAATAAATAAATTACCGTACTCACCATCAACACATTTCTTTGATGGCGGCGCTATACCCCTACTACCTTCATGCAACACAGAAGATGCATTGTGTTGTTCATTGACTTCTGCTGCTGCTTCGGGTTCAACAAATGCAGATTTTGAATAAAACTGCACATGCGACATTGCTAGCGATTGCATGACATCAATAACTTCATCTGGCTCGACTTCTAGTTGAGTCATTTCTGGCAATTCCGTGACCGTGGAGAGGCTAACTTAGTTTTTCAGCGGATTTGTCTTCCTTGAGGGTTTAATTATGGAACGCCGTTACTGCCTTTGGTGGCTCGTTTTCGTTCGGCGCATTTGCTATTCGGCCCTTTTAACATTACGTTCGGTGTTTTTACATTACGTTCGGTGCTTTTTACATTACGTTCGGTGCCTTTTACTTTACGTTTGGTGCTTTTAACATTACGTTCGGTGCTTTTACATTATGTTCAGTGCTTTGAACATTACATTCACAGGCCCGTAGCCAGGTCATTTCAAGGGAGGGGGGGTTCTCTGGGCGTGGGGTCCAGAGGCCTGCCTAAGGGCCCCGGTGGGGTCGGGGGCGAACCCCCCGAAGCCGGAGCAGTTTTTGTGTTTAATGGGTCTATATAATGTTATAAAAGCAGTTATGTTTTGAAAAAGATCTATGTAATAAAAAAGGTGGTAATATAATAAAATTTGAAAATATTTCGTGAGTGGATTTCCCGTACGATTAAAAATCGTAATGGTACTGCATCGTGAGTGGATTTCCCGTACGACTAAACATCGTAACGGTACTTGGTTTGGTCTACAGGAGGTTGTGCTTCGAACAGGTCATTCCATTCATAGAAGAAGCCTTTTCATGGAGAAAGTGTACCTTTTTAGCAAAGGTTTGTCTAGGTCGAAACTAACTCCGGCTATATAAAAATTGATTAGAATATTGAAAATGTTATTCGTGTTAATGATAGATAAAGATTACTAGGCCTAATATGTCCATTTTTATTGATCTAATCTACGTGTATTTACTTTCATAGTTTATATTTAAATATTTAAAATTCTTTATAAATTTATTAAAAATACTATATGAAATAATGTAATCATTAAAATTTATGATAATAATTGATATTTAAAAAAAGCAAAAGATTGAAACATGTTAAATACAGACACAAAGTATACATAAACCTATTTCTAGATTACAGAAAATATGTAAATCTGTATTAAAATGATATCAATTTATATATATATATATATATACATAGAAATATTATGCGTAAATATGTATTTAGTATAACAAATTAAATTTAAACGAAAATATGGAAGAAGCAGAGGAAGAAAGAAGAATAGGAAAAAAATTGAAAATGAACAATAATAATTATTTTTTTTATTATTGCATCACGTTTTTGTGAAAATAACCCATCTTAAAGGACTATCTATCGTTTTCTTCGCCACAGTGAACGAAAAAAGTCAGTTATTCTACGACGTTTCGTAATTCTTTATCACTAAAAATTAACACTCGTTTTGACGCACTCCGTTCTGTTGTGTGTGTGTGTCTGCTGTTGAAAACAACCTTCCTAATTTTGTGACTGGCTATGATGACTGAGATGGACCATGTTGACTTATTAATAATATTTTGTTTGGGATGGAAAAATGGAGTCAATTACCCAAAAATGCTCCATAAGCAAATAGGTAAGTGTGCGCTGTGGACAGTATGGCTATGGAATTTACTAACCACAAAGTGTCTTCACGAATAGGGGTTTTGGACAAAAAGAGTTGAACTATAGAGGGCGCTACATTACGTAATTCTTCTGAGTCCGCGAAATCAATGAAGTGGAACGATGTATTGATCGCTACGCTAGCGAGTTTATCGGTACATGAATTCGCGTAGTATATCAGATAGTACGGAAAATATAAGCTATCTTTCATGAATTCAAACTAATTACAAGTTACTTATATGTGTATTAACCACACATTTCAATTATTACGTTTAAAAATAAAGTTTACTTGTATTTTTAGTTGTATTTCTGAGGCCTATTATACAGAGATGAAGTAAACAAACAGCGCCACCACACAAATTCAAGGCACTTAAGTACTTAACTTTAAATCGTCTGCGGATTATGAGCCGCCGGTAAAATTTTATGGAACGCCAAGCGCATCTCTCAGTGAATGTAGTGCGTTAATTGCGGCGTATTTCAATTAACTTATTCGTTCTTGGTTATTTTTACTAGGCCTAGTGATTCTTAGGCATGACGTTTTTGTATTTTTCATGAGAAGTTGCTGGCTATAATATTACAGTCAAGATTTCTAAGTCTGCTTTCAGTGTCGGAACAGGTTACAATGACATTCACCATTTTTTTATTGTGCTGAATACTATTTTTGTATTGCCTGTATGACTGCAGCTCATTTGTGGATTCTATATATTAATTGTTTATTAAAGCCCCATTCCCGGCAAAATTTCAGTTTTTAAGAAAAATCTAATTTTTGTATAATGTTATAACAATTTATAAATATAATACGGAATTGCTAGTTTAAATGAATTTAGACATTCCTAAAAAGGAAAAAATGTAAAATAAGACTAAAATTTGATTTTTTTTTTGTGTTCCACACAAAAAATAAATGCGGATGAATTTTTCATTTTGATTTTGCGATAGGTCGTGAGAAGAAATATCGTAGGCGCCGAAAACATTAGCCTATCCAACGCTGCTAGGCTAGGCCTAGCCTTACCGCCGACATGATATTTTCCGTTGCTAGTATTGACACTTGTGAAATATAATATTTCATAGGAATTATTTCAAATTTGTTAAAAAACTGATTCTGACTGAGATTTTGACACTTAAACAAACACATCTCAGCTTTAATCGAACGACCGCATTGTGCGAGATACGAAGTACAAAAACTAATCTCATTAGAGAGGGCGCACATTATTGACTGTACAAAAGTATACATAAAAGCGAGAATATTCCAGTGGATGCGATGAATTCGTCCAGAAAATGGTAATATTTTATGAGTCTGTATTTCTCTTTTTTTTTTAATTCTTTTGCGTAAAACTAAAATTCATGCCAATATTTTTCCATGATTTATAATAATTGGAGTAATGCAAATGAATATTTTCTAAAAAAAGTCAGTTTTTAGTGAAATTTTGCCGGGAATGGGGCTTTAACTTTTCTTTAATTAATATTTTTGGGTTGATGCCATTAATTGATAAATATATGTTTACTTTTAGTTACCAATGACCTGAGGGAAGAAAGATCAACAGCATTTAGGCAAGTCCACCGTTCTTCTGTAAAGGCACCCTGTATGCATAATTAAATACGGTAAGTCCAGGCTTTATCTTATTATTATTTTTATTATTATTATTATTATTATTATTATTATTATTATTATTATTATTATTACTATAATACAATATTACGTCATTGTTTTTTGATTATTGAAATGGTGGGCTATCATGGTATCAGCATGATATGCTAACCTTATATGTACTGTGTGTGTATGTTTATCATTCCATAATGATCACTTCAAACAGTTTAATTACCTATAATATTTATTATTTTCATTATATTAATTAATACATTGATTTAGAATGGGAATTAATTGTTTTAAGGATTTCAAGTATCACGGCTTCATACAAGTTATTAGAAAGTTTTAAATTATCATGATAATTTATACTTACCTTATATTATTTTTTCATAAATATTTAACATAGGCCTACACATGTTATTTTTAATAAAAATGTAATTATTC
>NW_022737658.1:13553-15173 GCF_011630105.1 Anneissia japonica
TAATTATTCTAATCTGTTGAATTTGTTTATAGGACTAATATTCAGCAGTCAAATAATATATTAACAAGGGTGATCATATGTTTGTAATTAAATCTATTGAGTTGGTGTTACCTTGGGGCTATTAAAAGTATGGTTTTTATAGCTGTTATATAGCAAATGTTTTACTATGAGATACTCAAAAGAATATTGGTTAAGTCAAGTTTAACAGTAATGAAAAATCACTTCACTTCAGAAAACAATACTAAAACTCATTCTACATGTAGAATATTAATTATAAAAAGCAAAAAAGGTCGACTGTAGATTAAATTGACACATTTTTGTGTTCACTTTTTACAGAAACTTAAGCAAGTTTGTAATGAAGAAGATGTAGACAACGATGAGGACGACAGCAATATTATGTGAATGCGTTTGATTTGTAACACATCCTCTATATTGTTTCCGATACAACATTCTACTTCGCAAATGGTTCCATTGTGACAGAACAGCTATGAATTTCCTTTGTCAAGGCTTGATTCAGAGAGAGTGCAGCCATCTGCTTTTCTCAATATCCAAGATTTTTAAGTGTGCACTATGGAGTTTTGTACACTAGGCCCCTTGTTTATTTTTGATATTTCTTTGACATTTTTAAAATCAATTGAACTTGCCAAATACTGACTGAAATAACTGTACTTACAGAAATAGTATAGAATTGTCAGCACTTGACTCTATCTTGATTTTGATTTATTATTTTTTTGGATGTTGATTATTGTATATCCTTTTGTCCTATATTTAAATGGGGCTTTTGCTAATTTACAGTATAATACAGTACAGGACGCATTAAACATTAAAGGATAAACACATAACGCTATATAATTGTAAGCAATTTTGTATTGTTGACCTCTTTTGTCCCAGAGCATCAAAGTTAACACGATGTAGTTGGAATCCTATATGTGACCAGAGGCCGACCTAAGGATATGCACGGTTCAGTGTACAGCCTTTGTTCAAGTTTAAAAGTCTTGCAATACCAATCAAACCAATTAAACGTTTTTAAAGCATTCTTAAAAGGTGTTACAAGACCAAAGTCAATGTAACTAGAGTTACAAATTACTCTATTTACATTGACTTTGGTATTGTAACACATTTTAAGAATGTTTTAAAAACGTTTAAAAACATCAAAATAACGTTATAATAACGTTTCTGAATGTTAAATTGAAACGTTATTAAAACGCCTTAAAAACTCCACATAATTACGTTTTTAAAACGTAATATTATAACGTTTTACAAACGTAATAAAACCATTTGTAAACGTTTTTAAAACGTTTTTAAAACGTGATACAAGAACAAAGTTACGTTACATTAAAACGTTATTTAAACGCTTCCAAAACTCCACAAAATTACTTTTTCGAAACGTTTTACTAAAACGTTTTTTGAACCAAACTCATACGTTTTTATATCGTTTTTTTAACGTTAAAGTGTTAGCTGGGATTCTTCTACAATGTTATTGCTGATGGTAGAAATTAGCGTTTTATTACCGCAAACAGCTTTTATGATTGTATCAAATAAGATAGGTGTGGAATGTATGAGGCGCCATCTGTTAACTTATTATTTAGCAAAAATAACATGGCTTTATACGTTATATAT
>NW_022737659.1:0-1546 GCF_011630105.1 Anneissia japonica
CTTTTTCTTTTTTTTTTTTTTTTTTTTACCTTCCGGCCCGCCCCACCCATCTAAATCCGCCCCTGTACAGGATGTATTTTATGGGGGGTTTTTTTTCACGTTCTGCTCATTAAAGGGCCTTGTTCAGTCCATGGTCCTGGATAAATTATTGCCGCTTAATAATATCTTGGGAACCTTAAGGCCCGGGGTTTGGCATTAGCCGATGAGAGCTCAGGTGTTACACCACTGTTAAGTGAGATTTTAAAGAAACTAGGAGTATCCAAAAAAGTAATAGGAGAGAATTCCTAATCGCACCTAGGCGGTGACATACAATCAAGATAGCCATCAGGTTATTACAAAACGGTTCCTATATTGTTACTTCAGGTTCCAGGATATATTTTTTATTAATTCTGTTAAATGAAAGATCAATAAACCGCTAATAATAATTTACCCATCTGATACAAGTTTCTAAATAATTGGACTTCGGGTGCTAAAGGTTACACAGGCTCAATCGTACTTGGGTCTCAAACGAGCTTAGGTGTTAAGAGTTCATAGAGATTGCTACTGTTGGTACGACCATCTCATCATAACGTTCATCGGATCAGCCTAGAGTGCCCGATTGACAAGGCCACTGGGTCCGGAGACCCCCTGGGTCTAATAATACTAACTAATAATACTTTTACCCATCTGATACAAGTTTCTAAATAATTGGGCTTTGGGTGCTAAATGTTACACAGGCTCAATCGTACTTGGTACGACCATCTCATCATAACGTTCATCGGATAAGCCTAGGGTGCCCGATTGACAAGGCCAACGGGTCCGGAGACCCCCTGGATCGAATATCGCCGTTTGGACAGCAGACTGACCATTGCCTACACATATCACGCTGAGTCTGGCGCTAATACGACGCGAATTGTCGTCTGCAATCAAAACACTATAGTAGAGCGGCTAAGGGGAAAAATCGTGCACTTTTGGAAGAAAGCATGAACCTTCCCACAGTGATACTATGACACATAAGGATCATTAAAAAAATAGACTCCAAAAAATAAGCCGCTTAGTGGTCGCCATCTTGAAATTCAAAATGGCCGCCAAAATTTTTATCAATAATCTTCATATCTACAGCAACTAGCACTGTCATTCAAAGGTCTTTAACTATGTTTTCAATATCAGGGAGTATTATGCAATCATCAGAAATTATGTCAGATGGCTGCCAAAATATTTGATTTCAAGATGGCTGCCAAAATATTGTTATTTTTGTCATTATCTTCATATCTTCAGTAACGTAACACAGTCAATCACACCTTTAACCATGTTTTTAATATCAGAGAGCATCATGCAATCATCAGGAAATTATGTTAGAAGGCTGCCATATTGGATTTCAAGATGGCTACCAATGAAAGTTCCTTTTTCAGTTGTATGAAAAAGTTTCTCGAATGTGTAGTCACTTACTATCTCAGTGTCATATCAGTAGGTCATGTCAGTAGGCTACACCACAGAGTCCTATACGATAAAGGGGCATATCTCACTCCCAGATACTTCTCTCATACGACTGACTTATATTAAAGAA
>NW_022737660.1:0-1292 GCF_011630105.1 Anneissia japonica
TTTGAGCTACTGTAGATTTTAAGGTGTGATCCACACATTCAGAGTACTGTACAGTATGGTAGTAGGCTAGGCTTGTGCCATACTTTTAAAATGTTATTTTGCATACAGATTGAAGTATTATTTTTTAGGATGCAGTTATTTATATCCTATGCTTACACACTATTATTTTAAATGATTGTGGACACCTGCCATTTTTAGTAGGTCTATAAATGCAAATATCCAATCTTACCAAGAATGAAAAAATTTAATTAACTATAATATATTTTTTGTACCAATTTCCTTGTAAACAAAGTTTATTTCGAAATTTAGAATAAAAATTCTATGTGACATACTGGTATTTAAAAAAGACATGCATATTAGCCTCAACAAAGTGCTATAGCAAAGAGCCTACTGAAAACAAAAATTATATAGGCTTAACTTCAAGCATTAGGGACATTGGGTAGAGGTTTTCACATAACCTCAACTGAGGTGGATATTATTACTATGCTGTCAAACTTTGTGATGGCAGCATAGCATTTGTCAAAAGTGCATAGAAACTGGCATATTTCATAGTCTAAACTTGTGAGCGTAGTAAGATATTTTCTTCAAAAAACATGCTCAGCAATATGTGGGTAATTTCCCGGGTAAGAAAGAGCAAGTAATTACCGTCTTTTGTGTTGAATGGATTTTGCCAGGGGTAAAGGAATCCCATGCCTGTTTACCATTTACAGTACAAGATCCAGTGACCAGTGGAGGGGGGGGGGGGGAGTGGGTGGAATGCAAAAATCAATTCTTAAATAGATAAAAAATCACCTTATTTTGTGAGGTAGTACCTATTCACTTAGCCTCCACTTCACCTTCGCCTGCACATCAGCCTCTCTCCTCCCAAATTCACGACTTATAGATACACCACTTGCCTAATACTCTATGATAACAAAGAATAACTCTATATGAAACAGCTAAGCCTTATAATTCTGTGATCAGGATGCCATTAATTTTACATTAAAATGAAAATTTGAAATTGTGCATCATTTCTAATGTACACACAAGGAAGCTATTTTGAAGTCTCTTTTTCTAAGTGGAACTCTCCAAGCCCGTAGCCAGGGTGGTTTGTTGGGTTCGAACGAAACCCCCTTTTCATGAAGTGCCCTTTCAACAAAGGCTGGCTAGCCTACACTTTAAGCCTAGCCTAGAGCCTATCATCATTAAAAGTCCTATTTTAATACCTGATTGTTAGGCCTACCTAGTAACATAAAAAATTCAGGCCCTGAAACCTTGACTCAGAAATACCGGGATGGTGTCCGATGGGGGAT
>NW_022737661.1:0-725 GCF_011630105.1 Anneissia japonica
CTGTTATTTTATGTGTGGAAGCTGTTTATTGGCTTATGTTAAATAAAAATAATATTGAGTGTTAATGGCCTATGTTAATGTCAAAATATAAATAAAACATACAAGTGAATGTTTGTGTACCGTTGTATTTCATTAATAGGCCTAATTAAGTGCTAATTCTTAACTGACCCAACAAACATGTAGTGTACAGAAAACAGTATTCAATTCTTATATTCGGAAATTTATTTATCCATCGACAAAAAATACAAATATATGCTGTATACACATGCTACAGGCCGCTTTAAATACATGAGTCTAGGATTCGGGGCTAGATTCTGATAGATAAAAGTTAAACTATGATAGTAACAACTATCTCCCATCGGACACCATCCCGGTATAATATAAGTTAAGTTGAAGGAAATGAAATAAAAATTTACACTGTTTTAATATTTGCCTCGTGATTTTTTGTCGGAGACATCGTATCCCCTTCTGCCAAATCCTGCCGCTACCGGTCCCGTTCAGAAATAAAATTAATTCACTTTGTTTCGTATCGATATTCTTACTTTGTCATGAACGGAAATAGACTGTTTGAAATAGGCATATACCACCAGTTTGCATTACTGCAAATTGCCTAGTAACAGTGAATTCAGTGAGAAACGTTCCCACACAAGTAGGTTCCCATGATCAGGAGAAGCATGAGAGAAGCAGACACAAGGTCAATCACATACAGTAGTCTTCTCTTTAAA
>NW_022737662.1:0-953 GCF_011630105.1 Anneissia japonica
CGAATGCTGAAATGGATGTGAAAAGTATCTTGTATATTGTATGTTTATTTCTTTGACGAAAGTCTATGAAAATAGCATTACAAACAAGTTCTTTCTAACAAAATACAAATTACAATAGTTATTCATCGCATCCGTACTGTACTGCTAATGTATAGTTAATTAAATGCATACTGCAGGAGCAAAAATCAGCATACGCACAGCTAAGTGTAAATACGCACACGTATACTGATCATATCACTATAGCAACCGATGACTGCTACAGCAGTTGGTTATAAAAAACTAAAATTAAAAGACAGTGATTGACTTATAAAGCAATTACAGTACAGTCGTGAAATATTGCACTTTTACCTGCGCGCAGGCTTCGTAGATACATCGTAGCCTGATATAAACAATCTAACCTGCGCGCAGGCTTCGTAGCCTGATATAAACAATCTAAGCAAGGCTACGCGAAGCGAACCTACGAAGCAAAAGCATGTTGTTTATTTGTATGTGCAGAAAGACTGCTGTAGCTTACTGGAATAAATAATGTATTGTTTGATAATTTGTGAATGGCAAACACGAGTTTAGACCGATAATTTAAAGTATGGAACTGTTTTTCAATAATAAAAACGTACACTTGACTTCATGGGAGTCTCCTCTTCCACTCGCTGTCCACGACAGACTTGTTTGTACTGCTGTATTATTTTTTTTAATTTATTAGCCTAGGCCTAGCTTATTTTTCATTTACAATTATTTTACCTCATTTAAAATGTCAAAAAACGATGTCCTCAATGGCAATACACACATGTGAAAAGATTGTTCATCAAATAATATTTTGTAGTCTTAATTTAGTAAGATAAATAATAAATATAAAGGAGTTTAACGTCCGTTGGTTGTAAAATTACCGAATGTCACATGGAAAACCCAATGAAAAATAAAACTTAGCCAGCATTAGACGTCAGAGTGCGCGCCAA
>NW_022737662.1:1032-3397 GCF_011630105.1 Anneissia japonica
GCTGTGAGCAACAGTGAGTAAAAAACGGAGTAAATGCGGTCTAGCATGACTAGCCTTAATTCGGCAAGGTAGTGATTTCTATACTTCCATTTAGTATTGGATCGCTTTGCAGGTTGTTCTGCTTCAAATTACGGTAAACAATAAACAACGTGATCTGTAGAAATCGTAATAATTCGTAATGATTTGTCATCAGTATTATTTAAAAGAAGAAAATTCCTACTACCAGAAGAATAATATCAGATCAAAATTCTCCGAATTGGAAAGTTTACCAGTATAACTACTGTCTGCTCTCCTCCTCTATAGGGGAAAATGTAGGCCGTACGTAAGCCTAAATGACATACTGAATGCCCACTAGGTTACCCACCCAGCTAGCGAACTAAACATAGTTTTAAAACATGATCGATTTAATAATAAGGTAGGATATAACAAAACAATAAAGTTCTAACATTGTTTATTTAGTAAATTGCAACATTGCTTACGTGTTGAAAGCTGGTAAATTATATTTCAATATTGTTTACGCATTGATTATCAGCCCGACGATCCAGCCTACGATCATTGCAAAGCTAATTAAAGTAACAATGACCTTCGTAGTGGTTCGTAACTACGTTCCAAACGGTACCTACGAGCAGGCTACGAGAGGTTACGCGCAGATACGAAGCGATATTTCCTGTCTGTACTGTAAAAGAGCATGCATCGTACTTTAAATGGAAAATGATTATACTTGGGTTAGATTTAGTGCATTTAAAAATTTTTTTCAAGCATTAAATCTAACCTTTGTATAATAATTTTCCTATAGTGTACTATGCGGAGCTCTACTACTGCTTATTATTTAACGGAGACACTTGAATCACCCATGGCCATGCAAGGCCATACATAATTAGAAGAAACAAAATTATTGAAAACAAAATGAATTAAAAAAAATAACAAAAGCACAGCATCTTAACTATCAGTGAAAGTATCTCTTCCCCCCTCCCACCTGGCAAATACCCACCCGGTTCAAAATTTGGGGACTAATATTTCACACTCCGCTTTTTTCGAAATCCTGGATACGCCTCTGATAAGCACTTAGAAGAAATGAGTTTATGTGTTTACCCTAGCACATGAATAATTCTGCCTGATCTACTGTAAGTTATATTGTTGTTCAGATGCAATGCAAACTTTCCAAGATAACATTAAAGCTATACTGGTTATTGAATACAAAATCGATCATATACATTGTACTCCGATAAAAAGACCAATGTTTGTATTGTCCAGAAACTAATTCCATTCTCAACCAATTATATTATACCATGTTCACATTTAATACTCCAATGTAAATTGAGCAACAATTGTTAGGCCTAGATAAATTGCCTGCCCCAAAGGCAACTTGCAGTAGGACCTGCTTCAAGCCTAAACCTACAGCTTTTGGAATGTTTGGAAAGCACTGCTTGTGTGCCACTTAGTTCGATCCACATTTTTTTTAAAAACTTGCATATTGCTAATACAACATCCTTACGAAAAATGATTTAATATTCCTGTAAGCGATTGTTGATGAAAACAGTTTATATAATAGTGGTTATTGATTATCAATAATTTCAATATAGGTCGTTTGACAGGCAACATGCATAGAATTACGAGCGTTGGTTGTAAATACGAATAAAGAGTAATGATAATGGATGGTGATAATGATGTTTTGCACTTTCCTTACGAACTCTCATTATGCTCTTGAACTTTTAACCCTGATTTTTATATACTGAAGAAAAGCATTTATGTACAGTAATCATAACACAATTTGCAACTCCATAAACACAAACTCTGTCCTTTATTGTGGCCTTAAGTTATGGATAAATTTACCAACATCTACTAATAAACCATCAATTGCCACCTTTAAAACCAACCTCTATTATTTCTTATTTTTCATTTTTTTTTTAAATTCTCATTTTATTGCATTCTTTACATTCATTTAATTTATTCACAAGAAATTATATCTGATCATTGAGTCTTCATCATTTTTTAGGCATTTTATAATTTTGCCTATACTTACAGTACATTTTTATTATCTGTATTACTTTGTATTATTATTATTATTATTATTATTTAAAAAAATTATAACGGATTGGAAAAAATGACACTGAATTTGATCCAAATTTGAGGTTTAACGTATATCAATGGTTTGCTTATTTTCAAGGCTCAGATATGATGGATGCTAACATTAAGCGAGCTATACCAAGGCAGTTATCAGAGGATAGGAACAATAAGTATGTGCCATCATTCGCAAAGACCGACCGTGAGCAAGAACTCAAGAAATTAAAAAATGCGCCAAGCCTGTCTAACTCTTGGCCAGACTCTGCATTCAGCGAAGACCCACTGATCAAGAACAAGAAAA
>NW_022737663.1:0-854 GCF_011630105.1 Anneissia japonica
TATTTCATCTGAGGGCTAGCCTAGAATCCGCCACAATGACATGCATAGATAATCATGGCACCACTCCTTATTCGTTTAACAGTGGTAGTAATTTTCTGTTTTTAAAACTGTGAAACTTTATTATTGTTGTAGCTTCTTCTGTAATTTCATTGTGCCCAAAGTCAGTTTCTTAATTAAAGCGTGGGTTGACGTAAGGGTCCAGGGAGAAACTCATCATGTACATAATACCTTAGTCCGAGGTTAATGGTTTTTTGAAAGCCGAGTTCTGCCCGAACCGGTAGACCACCTGTGGATACAATACCGGTAAGAACCCTATGTAACTTTTTCCTGTACTCTCGTCTGAACACACCCTAAGTAAGTTTGCGATTCACTCCAAAATACTCCCACTCTTATTTATATTTCAAACAAATCAAAATTCTTATTAAATATTTTATGTGTACAAGACTCACTAGAAATTTGCTTCCTCTGGCGCTATGAGTTGCGGACCTAAACATCCTGTCGGCCATTAATGAAGCAGTATTAGATAGCAGAGAGCAAAATCCATACATAATGTTCGTTAGAGTTTCATCTTACAATTTTTATTTTGTTTCAGGTCTGGTGGGAAGGCTAAGAAAGTGGATAAATGAACGATTAGCCAGCAAGTGTTTGGCAACTGCTTTTAATCCTATATGTAGAATCTTATATAATATTTACATAACCTTAATTGTAAATTTGATTAAATTATATTGATAATACATTTATACAAATCCAACCAAGAATAATCAGTTTGTCTGTAGTGCAATTTTTGTTTTATTGTTATTTGTAAAGTTATTGAATAGGAATGCATTAAACACTGCAAATGTAGGTTATATTGT
>NW_022737664.1:0-9395 GCF_011630105.1 Anneissia japonica
ATTTAGAAGTCTATTCGATATTATTGCCTTCATACCATTACCTGAATGTGATATTTAATTATGTCTACAAAATTTAATTTATGCTAAAGTTATCTATATACTTTTCTTAATTTTTCTTGATGTTTCTTTTATTTCTTTTCACTTTCTCCATTATATTCATTTTCTATTCTTTTTTATTTCTTTTCCCTTTCCAGTTTTTTCTTTTCCTTTCCGTTCTTCCTTTTCCTTCCTTTAATTTTCTTTTCCGTTTGTTTCCTTTTCAATATTTACATACGTTTATATATCATTTGAAAATGATAATTAGCCATCTCATAGACATGAGTTCTATTTGATATTAGTGTCTTCACACCATTAATTTGAATATTTGATTATGTTTACATAACTTAATTTATGCTAAAAGTAGCTGTAATATAAACGATGTTTAATATCTGCATCTATCTCTCTCCCTCTGCACTTGCTCTCATACTATACAAAGCAGTTATTTACTTATTTTTGTATTTTCATTATTTCGATTGATTACCAATTTGTTATTAGAGCAGGCTATAATTGAGATAGGTGCCACTTGGAGAGGTAGAAATTCTCATATGGTTTTTCTAGACCACTTTTTTATGGGGAATCAGAATATGTGAGGTAAAAGGGGCGTAACCTGAGAACTTTCGCGTGAGGGCGCTTTATTCAAAATGGCCGCCAAAATCCAATAATCTACATATGTATGGGTAAAATAAGCACAGAAGAGGTAGGTTTGACCAACTTTTGAATATGTAATGATAGGAGTATAACTAGCTAAAGTTATTAATGAGAAGATTTCGAGAGGCAAGAACAACTTAACAGCAGCTTCAATACCCTAAATAAATTTGTGTAATTTACAAAACATGAATGTAATAACTGCTGTTGACTTTTTAAAGCCAAAATTTTAGGTTGGTTAAAGCTAACTCACTTTTGGAAATGTAAGTAAAAATTCCCCCTAATATTAGCCCTTTTCTGTTTTGAAGAATGGAAAATATCACCAGAATCCTTTAAAAATTCCAGTTTCCTTACAAATATATGGTTGTTTTTCATTATTTTTGTGTGCTACACAAGGTATTCCAGAGGACCACACAAATAACTTCCATAATTTTCATGTAATAAATATAAAGGCATTAATTCATTTATTACATAATTGTCCTTTACTGTGTAACCCTATGTTGAGCAATAATCTTCATGTATTGCTACCCCTGCAATTTGAAAGTCTTCATCTTTATTATAAACAGTTCCTGGACGTCCATGGGCATCACTGTCTCAATCATTTTTTGCTTCAGTTGATCATTCCATCTGTTGTGAATACTATTTTTATTGACCAAATCATTTAAGTCTGCTTAATTTCCATTCTTTAGCAATTAAATTTGCTCAAGTGCTCAAGGGTCTACTTGCAAACATGGTGGTAGCATTGATATGTCTGATCTTGTAGCCTCTATTGAACATTTCACATCTTGCTTGATTTACGCTTTTCCCCTTAACTCCATGCCGCAGTCTTCAAGTTCCTCAGGCATCTTTTGTGACAGAACATCTAAAACTTTAATATTGCAGAACGTGTCAACAAAACTTTGCCTTTGACTACAGAAGCACGAGATCCAATAAGGGAAGATTTCTTCTCTGGTGAAAGTTAATGTCACCTAATTTGAGCAACTTTCGGTATTTGCCAGTGTTTGTGTCTAGAATGACCCTCTCTCCGTTGTCATAAAATAAGATATACAGTAGCAACGACTAACTAATACAAAATCTCTTTCAGTGACAAGGATGCATTCTTGCCGATAGCAATAGTATCCAAGAAGGTATCCAACCAGTTTGTCGAAATCCAGTTTGCCGAATCTAGTTGTTCACTGAAATCATTAAATCCCAGTTTGCAGAAACTCAGTTTGCCGAAACCCAGAATGCCCAATCCAGTTCACTGAAATCATGAAATCGTAGAGTACCAAAACTCATTTTTCAGAAGCCCAGTCCAAATCGCTGTGTACATACTGTGCATTTGAAAGGAAGGAGCTTAATTTGTGTACAAATTGAAAGGAAAAATATTGGAAGACAACAAAGCTGTACAAAAACACACTTGAAAGCATGGCTACCAGTTAAAATTAGAAATAAAATTAAATGAAATTAGGGATAAGCATTGTATCCTTCTAAAATACTCCCTCTACAAACCCTATCAGGATTCTTGTGCCAGGTCCCTGACCACCGAGGCTCTAGTCGGCCCCTTGAGTCAGACCCCCTGTCAACAAATTTCTGGAGCCACAATTGGCATGTGTGTATAATTGTAGATTATTATTAATTTGTTTATTTCCTTTATTATAATTTTTTAAAATAAATTTATGTATTTATCATAGGTATGTTAATAAAACGTTTAAAACTGCAAGGCCTATTAAATTGACTTTTATTTGCTGATAGCCAATTGATTTACAGATTAAAACAAAAAGAATCATTTAACTACAATAAGCCGCTATTTCTTAATATATGAATACATAGTAAAAGAGTGTTCCAACATGAATGTTATGCTGTGGTTAATGTTTTAATACTACTTTTATTTTATTTTCGACAAAGTGGGCTTCAGCGCAAACTGGGTTTCAACAAACTGGGATTCGTGGTTTTTGATTCAGCAAACTGGCATTCGGCAAACTGTGATTTGGCAAAGTGAACTCGAAAATCTGGCAGTCGGCAACCTGGGGTTCTACAATCTGGCGTAGAAGCACCAAGAAGAAGCCAACACGAAAGTCTTCCTGTATGCAAAGCATGCTTTAACAAATAACAACCATAGCATAGCAATCATCCGTTCTTTTCTCGAGACATCGATATTACAGACCATTACACCCCAGCTTTCTTTTGTAAAGGAAAATGTAGCTTCTGTAATCATAAACTGAGTTTGTTGAAACTTTCAGCAACTTCAGAGTATTAGATGTTCTGTCACAAAAGTTTTCTGAAGAACAAGATTATGGCTCACTGCTGCTTGGAGTTAAGGAGAAAAGTGTAAATCAAGCAAGTAAATATGTTCAATAGAAAGTTTTGCAGAGACAAGATCACTGACATATCATTGTTGCCACCATGTTAGCAGAATCTCGAGCTTCAGATATTTAACAAACTAACCGTTCAAGAATGAAAATAAGCAGAGGTAAATGACTGTCAATAGGTTTAGGATTTAGTTTAGAATTCTGGTGATATTTTCCATTCTTCAAAACAGAAAAGGGCTAATAATATAAGGGGAAATCTTACTTACATTTTCAAAAGTGAGTTAGCTTACACCCCTAAAACATGTTATTTTGGGTTTAAAAAGTCAACAGCAGTTTATTACATTCATTTTTTGTAAATTAAACAAATTTATCTAGGGTACTGAAACTGCTGTTAAGTTAATTTTGGACATATTGGATTTCAAGATGGTGGCCTTATTTTTTGGGGGTCTATTTATTTTAATGATCTTCAGCTGTCATAGTATCACTGTGGAAAGTTTCATGCCTTCTTCCAGAAGTGCACGATTCTACCTGAAATTCAACCTTAGCCGCTCTACTACTATATCTTGGAATTTATATCTCTAACACTAACACCGACTCACGACATATAGAAGAGGTTTTAAGAAAAGGTAATACGATCATATATAAAGGAAATTATCTATAAGCAGGACAACTTTAACAGAGTTTATTTTGGTGACTCACTCTAGAGAGTAATCGGTTTACCTATGTACCATCAATTATGGTTGCTCCGTTTGGCTTAGTGGTTGTAAATCCTCAACCGACAAAATTGAAAACCTCCAATATGAAATGGCAAGGATAATTTTAAGAGCACCTAAATATGTACAGTAGCTAAAGAAGCATTATATGGAGATTTAGGATGGTACACAATTGCCAGTATACACAATAGTTTTAAAATTAAATATTTCAACCGGTTGAAAAATTTTGACGATGACAGGTGGCCTTGATTACTCTTGAAAGCAATTATGCATAATGAAAATAAAATGAAATGGAAATGGTTAAATTTCATTAAGCAGCTTCTTTCGAAGCATGAATTTTGTGTTAATCAATCAATTAATACCTTTTTATCTGATTTTAAACTCATAAATTGTACAAATGATAATTATGAATGGTTTAAAAGAGCTTGTAGAAATCAACTTTAAATGAATATCTCATGATATAAAAAACCTTTTATTGAAACATAAAAACTGACTTCAAAGGAATCAGTGTAAAGTTTAAAGCAAGGTCTAATTGTTTAGCTTCAGATGGTAGGAAAAGTACTTGGTATGATAATTGCACAGGTTTTTGCAAATTATGTAATGTAACTCTGGAAAATACTGTATAAAGCACTTTCTATTAGAATCCCCACAATGTTATAGTATTAAGGCTACCTTCCATGAAATTAACATTGCTCTATTTAAAAATAATTTACATGAATATTGGGAAAAATTCTTCAATGGTTCATCAGATCTAAAAATTCATCAGTTGCTTGATGATCTTTTTTCAACAAATTCCACTTTTTTTAATTTCAGTTAATATGGTTATAATCCAAATAAAGAGCAATTAACAGAGATAGGCCTAATGACCCAAATGATGGTTAGAAATCAGGAAATTTGGTGAAGGGTAGAAACACCTATTGTAATTTGTGATAACCTCTAATATGTTTTACATAAAGCCTTTAGCATGACCACTGCATCAAATGCATTAAAGGTATTAAAGGGGATGTAATCCATCCACTTAATGAGACAAATCAAATGAGATGAAATCTCAAAGACATGTGGTACCTACTTTTTCTTTATTTCTGCTCTTCGAAAATACCTGAAATATAGGAAAGACAGAGGATACTGTGTAAATATTAAAATACATCTCAGGTACTACTATTATATTCTTTTATTTTCATTTTTAAACACGAAATTTACAATGAAATTAGCAATGGCATTGCAATAGTCAGCCCTCAAATTACAGTATATAAACATTACAGTACTGTACTCACGGTATACATTATCATAGCATTAGCATAGCAATGTGTGTTTTAAACTCTATGTTCCTGCTCTTGCAGTCCTTTTTACAACAGAGTTATATGTTTTTAGCCCAGGGGTTTATTTAAGAGCCGGCGGCCGGCGCATTCGATCGGCTACTACGATGTTTTCGCCGGCTACTTCAATCAATGCTGTACAAAAATTAATACAAAAACCACCAATATAAATAGCGCAACAGGCCTGTAAAGAACCTTATTTACCTACACAAAGTTAATGTGCAATAGTATGCACTAATTTCGATGTTCCTTTCTGTTGAAAGTTCGTTAAAATGTCTACCAATTCTCAGACTCCATGTTTGACTTTCATGAACTCACGGCGTAAACAAAGTTAAGGTTCAAAGTTCGGCAGTCGCGCCTGGGTGAGTCCATCAAAGAAGCCACGCCTCCAAATCACATGTTAGCCAATAAGATAATAGAAATTTCTCCTCTACCACTAGACTTGCCCCAAGTCTCTTATTTTTTATTATTTTTCTCATTCTGGACAGCGCCACCAACGAGAAAGTTAATTTAGAGACGGAATAAGCGACTTGTAAAACACTGATATCAGGCACCAGGATGCCAAAAGAATGACGTAATCTTATATTCCGTATTTGGATAAATGGGCGGACCGAAATAAACAATTTCAACCAATCAAATGTTCATATTTTCGGAGCCACGAAACTGAGTCACTCGCACTCGCGTCGACTAGTTAGGCATGACTAAATTTAAATAGTCCTCCCTAATAAAACGGGCCTAAAATATTTAGAATAGACCCTAGTAAGACTAATGTTGGCAATGGCAAAAACAATTAGCTTAGACTAGCTATAGATGGCATACCATACAAATACAACAAAACTTTAACTTTCCAGTACGATGGCTCAGGCCTCGCCTAGAGTCAGGTAGTAGGCCTAGCCTAGACTAGTAGAGGCTTGGCCTATTTTTAAGTTCTTACTTACAGGGGCCTACCTTTTTAACAATATTCTACCCTAAAGGCCTAAATCTGTGTAGCAGCTAGCGGTGAGCAAAGTTCCAAGTAGGCCTATAGCCTACGGTTATCAGTCCATGTCGTTCTCAGCAGGCCAGAACTATCTAACTGTTTTAATTCAAGTAGGTAGCCAAAAGGGAGCTGGAGCTTGTTCTAATCGAGACATCCGCATCTTCAATTTTGAAAATTTACCAAGATTGATTAATATGCATGATTTTAGCCAATCACGTGATTTACAAAATCAGTCATGCATACGATATCCCACATCAAATTTGATGTGGGAAATTGCACGCATGAATCGTTTGCCCAGGCCCTAATTCGAAAAAAAAGAAATCGAGTATGGGACGCCAATTAAATTAGGTATGGCGCGCACTAAGTGCAATAAAGAGTGAGTAACCTAAAATTAGGGCCTGGAACCCAGGCTACTCTACCACGTGCTCAGGTGATGACGATATACATCGCCCAAACTCTTTTTCCGTACATTGGGCTTCCGGGTTTTCTTACCGCGGAGAAGAAAAAAACAGATCGTCATTTTTAAATTAATTTGTGTATGACTATGAACCTTTTATTTTCATTTTATTTTAATTTTACTAGCCCTCTTTGTAATGCCATAGATATTTCGGAAATGATAAATAATAAAAAAATTTATAAACTTAAAAAAGAATGTATTTCAATTATTGAATCAATATTCTGACCTTAAATTCCGATGTCGAGCTCGAAAAATTCGTAAATTCTAGGCCTATTCTAACCTACTCAGTAAGTATACTAATTAATGAGGTTGTGATCATCACTGCATGTGATTGCACATGTGCAACCACTGTGCAGCGTATGCTAAGAAGTTCAAATGGGAAACTAATTTTCATCATCAATCAATGTGTTTGAATCGATATTAGGCCTACAGGAAAATAATTTGTTAATAAAACATTGATAAACATTGCTTATTTTGTAGGATGCTTGAATACCATACAAAATTAGGGAATATCATATGAGTGAGTAGTGTATGTGTGTAAACTTGTCTCTTTCTTATCTGTGCCTGGGATAGCCAGCTAAGTCCTGGTCCTAGCANNTGCAGGCTTATATGGCGCCTAAGCCTGCCAAGGCCTAGATATAGCCTACACAGTGGCTGTAGGCCTATCTAACCTAGGCCTAAACTCACGATACGATATTTTCAGCTATTGTATGATATTCCTCTCAAGAATTAAATTTAGGCTTTTTGAGATTCGCGAAAGTTTAATGTCGCGAAAACGGCCGAAATTATCAATTCGCAAAAGTTTATGGTTTACAGTATCTATTTAGGCTAGGCCTATGTATGAAGATACAGTATATGTAAAAATATCAACTTTTTTTACAGCTCATAGTTGATTCTAAAAACTGTTTAAAGAAAATTATGTAGAGAAATGCCATCAAATGGGCTTAAAAAACTCAAATACCCTGTAGCGCAATGGTGCTTCGCCCCCTTGACCCCCGACCAGGGCTTTGCCCCTGGACCCCGATGGGGGCCTAGGCGCACCCCCCCCCCCTATAAACTGGCCTATTTCAATTTACTCTCCTGTTACTTTCAAATTTCTCCTGCTACTCAAATTCATAAATAAACCCCTGTTAGCCTCAAACAGAACAAAAGAAAAAAGCTAAAAAAAAACAAGAAAAAAAAAACAAGACAATCAGGAAGCATAAAAACACAAATTATATAAAGTTATGATAGGAGTAATAATTTAGGAAGATATATAACATTTTCAGAAAAGCAGTTCCTTTCTATCACTTCGATGCATCACTTCGACTTTCTTTTTTTTGCAAACTAATTTTTTATTTAGCAAACGTTTTTCGCAAAACATCCAGACTTAGGGTAAAATGATTGTTGAATGTAAACAGTGTAGTAATGTGATGGTTTAACTCTGTAAATTTATATAATTAAGAAAAAATCATGCATCTCATTTTTGAAAATTTCAATGCATTGGGGCCGGCATAATAAAAGTAAAGAAAAAAAGTTTTTATCTTGAAACTTCCATTAGTTATGTGCTAATTGTTCAAACACCTAGGCCTATATGACTTATTTAATAATTATTTGAAAAAAAAAAAACAACTGCAAATTAGGGCCTACAAATAATTGTTATGGAAATCAAATCAATAGTGTTAATTGCAAAATTTATTCATACAATGTTTCTTTAAAAACAAACCAAATCTAAAAGTACATAGGCCTACCGAAAAAAAGAAAGACACGAAATGCATTCTATTAAAATACTATTACTGATACTAGTACAAAGTTTATTTTGCATCTGTTTCCTTCATCCACAAAGAGAACAGAATGAATGTTGTGTGTAAACCTTGATTAGCAATAGCCTAATTGCAAAATAAATTTTTAAAAAGTAAATAATAATAAGTGATACAAACGCATATTATTTACTCATGTTTCACAAAATAGAAAAACATTTTTATTGAAAGCAAGTACATTTTATTTTAGGCCTTAAAAAAAAAACGAGCAACAATGCGCTCCATACATTTTGGCATTCGGCAGCCGAAATTGACCTAGGCAAGCAAAATGTTTTGGAAATTTTCAATTCTGCCAGACCTCGTAGAGCAACAACGCGGTGCTCCATACATTTTGGCATTTGACGGGGCGAGGCCAAAATTGACGTTGGCAAGCAAAATGGTTTTGGAAATTTTTAATATTGCCAACAGACGATCGGGCCCAATATTCAATTTTGCCTAAAGACAATCGGGCCCACGAGACGATCAGGTCCATTTTCAAGCCGATCGAACCCATTTTCAAAATCGAAAACCGATCGTCTCGTAGGCCGTCCGATCGTCTGTCACCCAAGGATTAGTCTAGCACCAACCCGAGCAGCTAGGACTGGGCAAGAGTGCTCGGGTTGGTGCTAGACTTATCCTTGGGTGACAGACGATCGGGCGGCCTACGAGAATAAAGATCATTTCGGTCACGCTTCGTTTCGGTCGCGCCTCACTTCGGTCTCGTTTCATTTCGGTCGCGGTTTGTTTTCAACAAATATATGAAGCGCCAATGGAGTTGCGAAAACGCCAAATTTAATATAACTAGGCCCAATTATCATTGTAAGTTTGTCAAACGGTTTATCATACTTTTTTTTATTTATGTTTTGTTGTCTTTCTACTAAGTAACAACATAGGCTACTTATAAAAGCAATTAAAATGAGTACTATTATTACTAAACTCAATTTCAGATGCGTTTTTTTAATTGTTTGTTGCAATATATAAATTGATATAATTTTTATTATTATGCTTGAATGAAATGAAACCAGTAACTTCGAATTGTCTGCGCTGGCTGCAGATCATATTTATAAAATACAAAAATATAAATGGATAGTAAAATATATATTTGTTATATGATTCCATGTGTAATGTAAATAAATATGTATAAATTATATATAATATTATATATGTATAAGTATAT
>NW_022737664.1:9611-15051 GCF_011630105.1 Anneissia japonica
TTATTTCTTTAATTGTGTTTCCCTCAATTCTCTTGGTATGGTATGTTTTATTCAAACTCTGGAAGCTGCAAGAAAAATAAATAAATTGATTGTATAAAAAGATCGGATTAAATATTGTAATGATTATTTTTTTAACTAAATTATGACATGCCGAAAATCTTCCCTAATACTGAATTCGGTCCTACTACCCGACCTACTCGGGTAATCGATCATCCAACCCCCTGTCACAAGTGACAGGTCGGGTGACAGATTCGCTACTTACCTATAATTTACTACCTGCTGCCGGCGGTCTGCGAAGGTCGCGTACTAGTGTATTTTGGGTTGTGTTTAAGAACTTTCAACGAAACCGGATAAGTAAAAAATGACATAATGCCCAGAGGGTAGGTCATTAGATCGCTCGTTTACGAACCCCAAGTTATTCGGATACAAACAGTAAGGTATAGGCCTTTCATGTAAACAAAACAAACACTTAGCCTTCCTCAGCACAACAAGGCAATTCAACAACGAATTACCTCGCCTTGCCTACGCTCGAACTCCAACCAATTCTAAAAAAAAACCCAAGCGTTAGAAATAGAGCCTAGCCACCTGGTAAAACTACAAAAAAAACAAAGGGAAAAAAAAATAGCCTACGGACTTACTACTACTGTACTACTAGTTCCACTGGTGTTCAGAGCCGACAACGACGTGTCAACAGTGTGTGGTGGACAAGAAATGGGTCTATCGCCAAAAATTTTGTTCATCATCTCAAAATGCGGCCATTCTGTTGGGGGGGGGGTCCCTGACTTCCCGTTGGAGTCCTTTTCCTGGGTGTATTTTTTGCGCTTTATAAACGGCGTTGTTCCGTCAGGTTCCATCAAAACCATCTTGTATGGATTTCATTCCCCATATGCTAATTAACGTTTGGGTTGCTTCGTCAGTCCACCCACTCTGTTCAGCAGCAGCCATTGTACGTATATAGGGGTATATCGTTGTAAAAATAATATTTCGGCTTAAAAATTGGATAATATTTATTAAGTGAGGACTACTCTAGCGATGTCACTGGACGAAGGCATGGCTGAAAAGAAATTGTGGACTCAAGTGCTTAATCTGAATAGATTTCTCATAAAAGTAAAGTCCGTTGACACCATGCTGTGGGCTATAGCAACCCTCCAAACTTATCCGGAAAGGATAAGCCCGGAAATCCCCAGATGTTTTAGTAATTATAGCTAGTTGAGGAATGATTAATTATCACCTCAGGCTTGAGTTATCCGGTTTTCGAAAGTTCATAAACGGGCCCGTAGTTAGGCCTAGGAAGGTTAGTGATCTAGAGTGAGCAAGAGATATTTCGTTTACAATGGTCAGGCACGGCAAACGTACAGGTAATGAATAAGCCTACAAACTAGACTACAACAATTAATACTCCCTTAACATATTCCTACATTTTCAATAAAAAGAAGTTATAATCGGGAGCGCATGTTTAGGTGTGGTGTGATGTCAAAAAGTGTATTGGCAGTCCGTAACGAACAGAAGCAACTACTGAATTTCCCGCAAATATGGTTTTACTGGGAATTGTTCTTCTTGTCTATACCACAGTATAATTAAAAAGAAAATACAAATTGTGTTCACACCCAAAAACCAGAAAAATTACGATGCATAACAAACAAAAATAATAATATTGAACTGAAGTGCCTACCACACTGGCATCCCAAGGCCGAACCATTGTGTGCCCGGTGAAGCTTATTATAATAGTATTTAAACATGTGTATTATAACGGTTAGTGCACGTGTTTGAATATTAATATAATATTTAAACATGTTTATTATAACGGTTAATACACATGTTTAAGTGGTAATGTTTAGGCATTGTATTTATAGTTATAATACAAAATGAATACCTGCCGCAAAACGGACGGTTCTAAATCGCCCACGACTCAAGCACATGCATTTAGTTCGACCGTGACGTTGTGCACTGGCCGTGAGAGCGAGTAATCGTCTGTAGATCGTATGCAACGAAGATACAGAATATCAGATATAAAATCAATTTAGCATTTGATTTTAATACATGATGAATTATTCTCCGTTTCTAAATTCTAACTGTCAACTAAATATTCATCGCTCGATTCGGAGGCCCTATAAAATAGAGATTTACAACTCTCTGAGCCTACCCTAACAAAAATGTCCTATAGGATCCTTTAGGATCTTATAGGATCCAATAGGCGGCCTATAGGCTCCTATAGGATCCTATAGGCGGCCTATAGGATCCTATAGGCGGCCTATAGGAGGCCTATAGGCGGCCTATAGGCGGCCTATAGGATCCTATAGGCGGCCTATAGGATCCTATAGGCGGCCTATAGGATATGGTACAAACAACATCATTACAACATAATAATAATAATAATAATAATAATAATAATAATAATAATAATAATAATAATAATAATAATAAACTTTCAGCAGTTGCATGTACTGTATTAGATGGTTCTTGTGGTTTGGTGCGAAGAATTCTGCTGTCGTTGGACTGAATGATGTTTCCCATGTTTCTGGAACAGGTATAGGTAACTTTGACATTTGTTGAATCATAGCTTGTGAAGTGTACTGCCTGTACAGGAAAGTGTTTTTTAACCAAGTTCAGGAAGGATCTGCTGATAATGATATAAAAGTATGATTTTTTTTTTTTTTGTTAATGAGCATATACAATGGTATAGGTAATCATAATGAAATAATTATGTAGTACTACTAGAGAAACTGTAACATTTTTTATTATGTGATTTTATGATGGATTTTACCAGTTAAAAAATCATTTGCACCGCTGCACTAAGATTGTGCAAAGTGGTATGGGGAGTTGAAATGGCCAAGCGGTTAAGGCTGGGGCGTCGCAAAGTACAGCCATAATATTGGCGCTGGTTCGGACGGCACGCCTGCATGGCTCTGGCGGTCAAACAGGTCTTCTCAGAAGACTGCTCATGTGCACTTTAACCCTTACGCTGCCATCTTCGCATAAATGCAAACACTGCACAGTTGGTGTGCATGCTAGTTTCGCATAAATGCGATTAGGCTGACTGTCAGCCGTACGCCACCTTCGCATAAATGCGAATTGGTAAAGGTCTTAAAAAAAAACGACCATAGAGCGGCTGTTTTAACACTAACCCAAAAAGTGTTTACTGCATTTGAAAGCTAATGAATTTCTGCACATTTTGATGCGAAACTTGCTGGGTGTTGTTTTGTTAGAAGTTTGAGTTTTTGGAAGTTGAAAATATGATGTTTTGAAACATTGAGAAACTTTATTCTTCTGTAGTTGTTACAGCTGTGCTGGATAATAAGGAGACTTAGAAACTGCCATAAAAAAAACGATGTTATGGTCGTAGGCCTAGCTAGGCAGACCTGGCCTAGGCTAGGCCTGAACTGTGATGGTAATGTTTGTAAAAATATGTAGGCCTAGGATTCGTTATTTTGATTTCCATCAGCAAAAAATTTGACTTTGAAAACACATACTCTACTAATAGGCCTAGGCCCAATATACTATTTGTGATAGGCCTTGACAAAATATTCCTATGATTTATTCACTAAATAATAAATAAAATGCAGAAATAAAAGCATATATGTACAAACCAACTAATGCTGATTAATTGTTTTTAGATTTATATTTTCATAATCTGAATAGTTTATGAATTATTGAGCAAATAATATACACTATCAAAAATAAGCATTACGGTGACCTTGTTAAATAATTAGCTGGCACAGGGGATTAGAGGTAATGTTATCAGCTGGCGCTCTGGTTGACTGAATAAGAAAAGAGCTGGCAGCGTAAGGGTTAAAGAACCCAATATATACAGCCCCTCTTGGGGACAGACGAGAGCAGCTGGACCAGTTTGCCTGGGAGCTCAGACATGAGCTCCTTAGGGTAGTTAGCAAGATTATGCAAAAACTAATGAATGGAACATCATAAAATTTAGTGAAATGGTACATAATATTCAAAGAAAAAGGTCAAAGGACAAGGTCAAGAAAATTTAATATTTTACCCTGAATATAAAAGATAAATGAATGGTCCTATACATGGCCTATGTATTGTTCGGTATTCATGCACATTGCCGAAAATAAAGGAATCATAACGTCTTTGGAATCACGCATTTCGTTTCTAAATAAAAAAATATTTGACAATGTATGAAAATTTTGATTTACTGATAAATACATAAGTAAAGATATAATTTTTTTTATTATCGACTTTGATTTAACTAATTTTTCATGTGTTAGCCTTGTACCATGCACAAATTGAGCTTAATTGTCAATTTAATTTGTTTGGTAACCATGGTTATTATCAACATTTTGTTAATTAGTTGAATTAGCTACTGAGAGATATCACAATGCAACACTCACTGGGAGAACTCATTTCATATACACTTAAAGCTTTGCTTGTCTCTCAACCTTGATCCGTCTTCTGCAAACAATGCCTCCATCCAATACTGCTCTCCTTAAAACACATTGATCTATTTATTTGTTGAATTTTTTATTATCTTTAATTTTTGGCTGTTGCAACTGTATAACTATATAGGCCATGGGGTGAAGCTCAAAAGACGTCTAGAAAACGAATTCCGTTCTGATTTTTTCATTATAAAAAATTTAGGCCTACAATAGTTAAGTAATACGTCTTGAATCAAATATAAAAAGTTCGACAAAAATATCTTCTGCAATTTAAAGAAAATTACCGTTTTATTACGTTCCTAGGCTGCTGGTCGTCGGAAAACACACCGCGATACAGCGGTGTAGAAGCACGTCGCGATCATACCATGAGCTGTCCACTTGCGTCAACTCGCATAAAATCGCGTCATTTTAGGACAAATCGTGTCAAGTAATGTCGGATTGCGTCAGTACACGTCAATTCGCGTCAACTTACAGTATAATTAGTAATGAGAAATTTCAACAAAAAAACTTATTTTATTATTGTAATTGCAATTATTTGATATTCTTTTCAAAACAATAATTGTGTAACAATTTAAAGAAAATGTATTAGTATTTTGACTTCTTTTGACTCCTGTGGTCTTCCTTTTGACAATGTGTCTACATGTTCCCTGTATGTGTACTAAAGTACACACTTCATTCTTACAGTATTTTTGCATTCATATTCCTTTTTTAAAATTATTGTATTTATTTTACTTTCAAATTGTAATAAAGGATTAAATTTTTACTTTCATATTGTAATAAAGGATTAAATGTGGGGAAATTTAAACTTGATGCATTGTTATGATGTGCATGGATGTATATTTGTTTTGTATACTACGGTTGACCCATGTTGGGACACATTTTATTAAATAGAAATTAAAATTTAATACGTAATATGAAAAATTCATATTTATTTCTCAAATATTCTGAGAGCTTATACAATATATCTCTATATTTATTTACTGTACACGTGTTATACATCTTAATAAAAGCTTCTTGCGCTCTAGTGAGTCTGTTACTTTTAA
>NW_022737665.1:0-955 GCF_011630105.1 Anneissia japonica
GTTATGCACCAGAATGCATTGGGTATCATGACATTTTTAGTTTAAGCATCAACTGAAAATAGAATAAAGTACAATGATTTCTTATTATATCTACTGATGAACCTTCAGGATACTGCACTTCTGGACCCTGTTCATTACTGTTTGTATTTGAAAGGGTATGATAAAATGTGGCAGGTTGAAACAGTTTATTGAAGGTTATATATTAGCTATTGCAAACAATTTGCAAAATGTTTTTTTCAAATATTTCGCCGTCAGTTTTGGGTTGAATTACTAAATATAGGCGATATTAGTGTGTTTTCAGCATGATTTGAGCTGGCTCAGAGGAGTCATTCTATACGCGTCTCAACTTGGCCTGCACTGATCCAATCGCTTACGTTGAAGCGGCAACAGAAAGCAAATTTTCTTGTGATCAGTTATATATAAAAATTGAACTGACTGAATAAAATTTTCTTCAGTCATTTTTTAGTTCTACCAAATTCTATGAAGAAGAAAAACTGCCCGGTTTCACAGCCGGCCTAGGGAATTGGCGTGTTCCATTTTCTGAACTGAAGAAAATATGATACCTTATTAAAATTCAATACATAACTTGGGAATAAATTTTCAATAGTGTCTTACTAATTATTGATCCTTTAAAGAAGTGCATTTATATACCCTTTTTTGCATAATGAAATCTTCCAAACACTGCGCTGTGGAGTGTGCTCAGTCTGTTCATTTTTGTCTTTTTTACAGTATGTTTTGTTACATGGTCAAAAACAGCCAAAAAAAATAGATATGAAAATAAGTAAGTGTTCTTACTCCAGTATTAGAGCTAACAGTTTGGGCATACAACTTTCTTCCAGTTGCATTGTCTGCTTGGCCTTGCCTGTCCTGTCTGTTCTGATCTGATCTGTTTTGATCCTGTGTTTTCTGGTTTCCTTTAGTTTGAACTTGATTTGTTTGGTTGTATGCTACTTGG
>NW_022737666.1:0-1067 GCF_011630105.1 Anneissia japonica
AACCGTGGGATTGTTCCTATAAATAGTTCTAGAAGAAGCAGGTACTGGCATTAAATTGCGTTTATTCTGTCACTACGAATGTATTCCTCCATGCTCATGGCAACAACATGAGTTTGGCCTGGTTTACACTGGGCGGCGTAAAAAGGGTTAGCTGCATAACTCGGCAGGCAGCAAGATCAATGACACGTACACTTTGATTCAGTCTGTATTTCCATAGCAGCAGAGCGTGGGAATGTTCCTATGAATAGTTCTAGAAAAAGCAATATACTGGCATTAAATAGCGTTTATCCCGTCAATATTCATGGCAAAAACATGAGTTTGGCCTGATTATAATACAGTATAAAAGTGTATAGGAAATTTTAGTGGGTTTCGAGTCTTGGTATTCGACATTTCGGTTTTAAATTTTACAGAATAGCTCAATAACAAATGACAGGATATAGTATTAAAACCAATTCATAATAATGAATGAAACTTAGGACAAAACATAGAAAAGAGACTTTTTAAATTACAGTACATCAAAATCACGAGAAAAACCGACGCAAACAAGTAGAACATAAACGTCGGAAAACGAACCCTAATTCGCGAAATGGAATCGTCCAACATTTTTGATCAGTATCTTGAACCACTCGTCGGCAACGCGAAGAGATTTTAATCCCCAACCACGCGTTGTAGACGGGTATACCCGTTGCTTTATTTTGCGAGGCTCCCTTAGTGCAAATTTTTGACTTTCCGAAGTATTTCGAGTACTTTAAAAAAAAAATTCAAACTTTCAATGGAATAGTGTTTGTTTCAGCCTATCTCACTTTGCCTAACAAAAAAAATTACATTTTGACTCAACTTTTTAACATTGTCACTTTTTGCACAAAAGTGCTTATCTCGCCGAGTTGAGCACTTAGTGCAAATTTTTGACTTTCCGCCATATTTCGAGTACTTTTCCGAAAAACTTCAAACTTTCAATGGAATAGTGTTTGTTTAAGCCTATCTCACTTTGCCTAACAAAACAAATTACATTTTGACTCAACTTTTTAACATTTCACTTTTTGAACAAAAGTGCTTATCTCGCCGAG
>NW_022737667.1:0-1081 GCF_011630105.1 Anneissia japonica
ATGTCATATTTAACTTCTTATTTGTTGCCTTTTTTAAATTGTCTAATTTTCAACAAAACTTAGCATTAAAAAAAAATAGTTGAGAATGACATTCATACACACATTATATAGTTTTTTACTTCGTTGTAAAGACTAGCGTAGATTACTCTACTTATATTTGCCATGTAGGCCTACTGTATATATTTCATATTGTTTTTTCTCAATTTGTTTTCTCTTTTGTTATTGTAATAGTAAAAATTCAATGCATGAAAAAGAAACAAATAAATTACATATATATTTTAATATAAATATCAAAAAGGAAAAAAGAACACAATTTGAATATCATAATAATAAAATAATGCGTTAATTGCCTCCAATCACTTCTTAGTAGTCCAGTTAGTTATGGCATATGCATAGACTGCAGAAGATCCCGTGTTTGAGTCCATGTTGGTGCGATTATTCCCACATTATATATATATGTATATATATACGGTATATATATAATATATATATACATGCATTATATATATTATTGTGACAAATTCAGACTATCTTTTATCTTTTTTTCATTTATATAATATATATAAATATATTTTGTTATGACAAATTAAGACTATATCTTTGTTTTTCATTTATATAATATATATATATATATATATATATATATGTATATATATGTATATATATGTATATAATTTATATCAAACAATGGAGTCGATTCAAGGTGTCTTTTTGCAACATTAAATTTATTTAAACAATATTTCGAGATTTCAGGATTGAAAAACGTGCATGGAAAATAATATAAAACTGCTCTTATATACAAAATACAGCATGGACATCATTGAACATGACACTAAATAAACTAATGAACATTATAATCAATGGGAGGAATGGAAAGAAATGTCGGAATGTATAGAAATAGGGTTTAAAGTGTGAAATGAGAGGACAAAAACATTAG
This sequence comes from Anneissia japonica, assembly GCF_011630105.1. NCBI lineage: Eukaryota > Metazoa > Echinodermata > Crinoidea > Comatulida > Comatulidae > Anneissia > Anneissia japonica. The sequence continues at coordinate 938 of NW_022737667.1, forward strand.
GTGCAGGACGCAGGATTACCTTTGCAGAAGACACAAGATGGAAATAACAAATGCTGGGAAGTGTGTGGATATGTAAAAGGAAGGGACTAATACAGTGCCATAGATTCTCTTTACATTCTACCACTAATTACCAAGATATACTGA
>NW_022737668.1:0-575 GCF_011630105.1 Anneissia japonica
GCCCTGTCTTTCCATGATGGTGGGTTCTTACACCCACAAAGCCTACATATATTCCGCAGGCAGTCCAAATGGCTATCCATCTACAATCAAATGAAAGAACAAGAAAGTGAATAAATGAACTAGCCCTACTGCCTATGGTTGTTAATGTTAGGCCTATGCCTATCCTCTACAAAAAAAAATGATAATATTTCCATTGCACTTTACAGAATATATGGCTAATAGTATTTAACAGGTTATAATAGCTCATGGTTAGCTGAAATAATATATTACCATGATGAAGGAAGATAAAAAATATTCCAAGGCACTAGGTTAGGCATGGAGGGCGGAACCTGTGATTAACTACCTGGCCTAGTACTTATAGTAAATGACCTGGGCGGCCTAGCCTATGAATGGCTATGCCTAGGGGTAGGCCTACATACATTTTTATATAGGCTAGGCCTAGGCCTAGGCCTAAGTCTGAAGCCTTGAGTGTAATTCACATAGCCAGGCAGGCTAGGCTAGGCCAACATTGATTTCATTACGCCAAGTTAAAAAAACCAACCATTTATTGCAATTCTATAGGGCCTAGGCCTAGG
>NW_022737669.1:0-520 GCF_011630105.1 Anneissia japonica
GTAATTCCGTGTATATTGGCGAAACCTGCCGACATTTATCGACACGAGTCCGTGAACATTTGGTCCGTGACAGGGCCTCTCATATTTTCAACATTTTCAAAGCTCGGGATCCTGTCGACAACTTTCTGATGAAAGTCGCTTCACTGTTGTAGACCCTGCGAATACACCCTATCAACTGAAACTAAAAGAAGCTTTGTATGTGAATTGTGAAAAACCTTCCCTAAACAAACAATTGTCCCACCTAAATATCACGCTTTCTATTTAGCTTTCTAAAGTTTTGAATACTCTGTTTTGTCAGCTGTTAGGATAAGTGTATCATGTAATTTACATACACGGTGAAAGTAGTTATAAATAACGTGAACCAACGCTCTAGCTTCACACTGATGATGGAAATTGGTATTTCCGAAATATGTATGTTTAACTGTTTAATACGTCAACAAGGTGGAAGAATTGAACACCATGAGAAGAAAACTTATATCGTTTATTCTCTTTATTAAATGCCTGACAATAATAATTTATT
>NW_022737670.1:0-1065 GCF_011630105.1 Anneissia japonica
TCATTACGCTGATGCACTATACAGTGAGTGCAACGCATTATAAGGTGCACTCTGTGACAGTTGCACCTACGCCTATATGACGTCATGCTCTAGTGCATTAAGATAGGCAGAGTTATTTTTAAGGTTAGGGTAAAGCCGATTCCACAAATCAACGCGTTGGGATTTGCATAATTCGGCGTAGACATAGGCTAGGCTAGCCAAGTTCGGTTCGGCCTAGCCTAGGCTAGCCAAGCCAAGTCTAGACTAGCCTAGCCTAGCCTGGCCTGGCCTACTGTCAGCATACATTCATAATCAAGAGGTTTGGATGAGGTTTGCAGTGTGTTTTTAGAAGTTTGCGGTGTACTTCAAGGTATTTTTAACAGAAAATCAGCCTGTTAAACCCAGAAATAGGTTATTATGTATATTAAACATGATTAAATTTTTCAATTGAGATACCAAGGAGTTCTACAGTACATGTTACAGTCATAATCAGGAGGCTTGGATGGGGTCTTTGCGGTGTGTTTTAGTGGTTTGCGGTGTATTTTAAGGTATTTTGCACTGAAAATCAACCTGTTGAACCCTGGCACAGTTATTATGAACATTACACATGGTTAATTTTTTTAATTGAGATACCAATGAGCCCTACAGTACACCATACAGTCATAAAGAAGTGGTTTCGATGGGGTTTACGGTGTGTTTTTAGAGGTTTGCCGTGTGTTTTAAAGTATTTTGCACTGAAAATCAGCCTGTTAAACCCAGAAATTAATTTTTTTTTTAATTCAGAAACCAATGAGTCCTACAGTACATGTTACGGTCATAATCAGGAGGCTTGGATGGGGTCTTTGCGGTGTGTTTTAGAGGTTTGCGGTGTATTTTATGGTATTTTGCACTGAAAATCAACCTGTTGAACCCTGGCACAGTTATTATGAACTTTACACATGATTAATTTTTTAAATTGAGATACCAATGAGCCCTACAGTACATGACAGAGTCATAATGAAGTGGTTTCGATGGGGTTTTGGCGGTTTATTTCAAACTACATTTGCACAGAAAATCAACATGTTAAACCCAAAAATAGGTTATTAT
>NW_022737671.1:0-772 GCF_011630105.1 Anneissia japonica
GAAAGTTTGCACCCTTACACCATGTTAATATAAAGTTTACATCAGAATTTAAAATTAAGTTTTTTTTTTTTTTTAATTATTATTTTTTTCTTAATATACATATAATTGTATATACCTAGACACTTGTTAGGAATAAAAGAACAAAGTATAATATAGTGCTTTTTTTTTGACAAAATATTTTAGATTCTCACCTTCAATTATTTTAGCATCATTCTCTGGGATTCCACAGTCGATCAAACATGTTTTGACGTCTTCAGCAGAACTGTTGTTATCTATTAAATCCATACTGAAATAAAGAAGAACGTACCATTAAAACATTTTTTGTCTGCTTGTGTGATAGATAGATAGATATAGAGAGATAGATATATAGAGAGATAGATATAAAGCCTCTTTACACTATACGACTTAAAGAGTGCTTTACATTACATCAATTCTATTAAATAAATTTGAGCGATGCAGATTCTAGTAAAGTATTCTTAAACTAAACAAAGAAACTTAGAACTTAACTAAAATACAAAGCTCAAAGAAGTCGAGTTAAATAAATCTTTACACTATATGGCAAAGATAATTATAAAAATCTTGCATAAGCATTTACAACATATTTGTGAGTCACAGTGACATCATTAATTTGTTGAAAACAAATAACAGTAAAACAGAAATAAAACTTAGTCTACCAAACACAATTACAATTTAGTCTAAGAGCATCGTAACGATCTGAATGAAATCTTAATTGACTCCTATTTTTCCTTTTTTATTTTGGGATGTTTTTATA
>NW_022737672.1:0-1003 GCF_011630105.1 Anneissia japonica
TCGCAATAGCTCAATGGGAACTGTGTTGTTGCTAAGGAGTTTCTTTGACCGCTGCTGTGATTTTTTTCAATTTTTTTTTTCAATTTCTTCAGTAATTTTAAAGCCCTTTTGCTCAGAACTTTATAGTCCAGTTTAAAGAGAATAAATATAATTCAAAATAGCTTAATTTTACACATAATTGTGCGATTCATGTCATTGAGCCCTCATTATAAAGTTAATGATGTGATCTATTCAATTACATTAAAAGAAATATTTTGATAGAGTACGAGTTTACAGCCCTTTTGTGATCTTGGGTCACAATTTATATTTGTAGTCAAGGCTGGTGACAACAAAAGGAAAATAAAGAGTTATGAAACCACATAATTTTTCATTAGTAATACTGTAATAATATGGATTTATAAGAGCGCATAATGCATAAAGCATCTATGCGCTAGACCTTTGATTTTAGTTTGAATCCCTATGAACTATACTACCTCTTAAGCTATTAGCATTCCGTTAGCTTTGATCAGGATAGGAGGCGCCCGGATTCATCAGGTGTTCACCAGGATTCACTTCTATAGATCCTGAGTTTTCAAACTCTGGATCACGATATTTTGTCTTTTACATTTCCATACATCTCTACACTTGTTTTTACAGCGCATAGAGACTTTTCGTATTGTGTACTTAACAAATTTTAAAACCATTAAAGCATTAAGTCACTTACTAGTTAAAATTCCTATACTCAGAAAATACTGATAAATATCATGAGCAAAATATGACCACATTTGACCACAGACCAATGCTGTGCCCCCAATAAATGCTGCGTTCCGATGTCCTTGGCTACAACTGATCCAGCCGCAAGCAAACCCTTGAAAAAGAAAGAAAAAAAAAAACCAGAGAAATGGGTAGTTAGCGCATTATGTATATAGCGTACGGAAGATAAATATGAATTATATTATCTTGATATTATTATTATTTATTATTACAATCATAAAATCGCTTTTCCCCCATATTTGAGCTCTGT
>NW_022737673.1:0-842 GCF_011630105.1 Anneissia japonica
ACTCACGTGAGACCGTCGGCAATGCAGCGTACGCTTGTAGAAAGTAAAATAATAATAAATGCAAGGAGTCCAACAAAAATAGAGTTCAGAATATACGGCAAAACAGCAAGTTCCAACGATATAACAAAGTTCAGTTCAGGAAGTTGTCCAAAATCGCTTCCACTTGCAATCGTCTGGTTGCACTTGGTACCGGTATTTGTTACAGCAAATCAAACTGTTCTTCTGATTCAAGTCAAGAAAATAGTGAAACCAAAAGAGTAGTAATTCTTCTTCCTTTTTAATTCAGGAAGGTTCCCAGTCAACAGCTTTCTGAAGAAAATCCACATTTATCCTAAGTCTATCCGACTATAGGACTATACTTCTGTGCGCTGGAGTTCCGATCGGGATCTCTCAGTGTTCCTTCTTCTCTACTGTGTCTTCTTCCTTCTTTCCTGTTCTTTCTTGTTTCCTTGGATATTCTGGATATATGTAGGGGATCTGGCTCCACCCTACTCATTCGAATATTCAATTATCATTGGTCCTTTAGCCTCAGGCAACACCCAAAGTCACTGTCCATTCCCGATTTCCTGTGTCCGGTCATCCATCATTTGATGTTGAGAAGACGTTTCCTTTACTTCCTCAGGTATGTCGACAGCATACCACCCAACTCTCGGGAGAGGGTTAGCTGATGGTATCTATTTGACTATAGGAAATGGAATCTTCAATGGGTCATTAACCTACAGGCTAAAACAGTATTCCATTGTATAGCCTCTTTGGATACGGGATAGTGGATTAATATAAATAAATAATATAGAATAAATTTAAAGGTACTTGAGATTAACTAAAAAAATATACAAAAATAC
>NW_022737674.1:0-584 GCF_011630105.1 Anneissia japonica
ACTCCCCATACAGAAAACAATACGACATAGGGCTTATCTTATTTATAATATAGGCCACACACGTGTGTTTGAAACTAAATATAAGCATTTTCATCATGGTTGTATTTATTACAAACACATTCTATCACCATCTATACACATTGAAGCCCTTCTTTTAGGTTAAAATGATCTATCTTAAATTTGTCTTTCTTAAGTTTGGGACTATTATGTGTTTAAATAACTTAAAAGGATAAAACTAAAAAAACCCTAAAAAATGCGCGCCAAGCGCGCAAAATATTTTTGTGTTTTTAATTCTAATTTCGTCGGAATTGATGAAAACTATCTAAAATGTGCAATTTATAGAGGAAATTGTCCTACCGTAACAAGAAATGCGCGCAAAGAATTTGAGAATTTTAGGCACTTTCTGAGGCTGCATTTGTCAAGGAGTGGAGAAAGATTTCCAAAGATGGATATTTTCCCCTTGTCCCCCGGTGTTTTTAATTCTAATTTCGTTGGAATTGGTGCCATGTTAACAAGAAATGGGCGCGAAATTTGAGGTTTTTAGGCACTTTCAGGGGATGAAAGGGCATTTATAAAGGGGGAGG
>NW_022737675.1:0-735 GCF_011630105.1 Anneissia japonica
AAATATATGAAAGGCGCGTTGAAAACACTTATTGTCCCAATATAGTGCGTATGAAACCGCCGTGGGTCCAGCCAGAAATTTGACAAATATGGGTAGTCGCGTTTGGGGGTAGAACCTAATGTGGATTTTGAAATATCAACTTGAAAATTCAGCATAATCAAGTTTAATATATGTTACAATCATAATATTAAAAACATTATTGTATATTTACTGTCTTCTTAAAATATTTTACAGGTCAAAATTACACATAATCACTGCCGACGTTGTCGTTATTTGGATTCTTTGATTTTTGAAATGTCATAACTTTTTTTCTAAGTCACCTCTAAAGCTACAAATCACAGTACTTGCTCAACTTTTTGAGTAGATTCAGATTCTGCATTCCAAAAATTACTTTAAAATATATTTTTTGAATTATGCTCTATCAAACATGGCTTCAGAATGAACGCGACAGAGCTTTCAGCAATTTTTGTTCGCCCATATCTCAAAAACTAGAAGGGCTAACCCAAAACTGTTTTTGATTTCTTATACCCTACTAACCTCTGTGTAAGTAAAGTAAATATGGACATAACCCAAGCATGAATACTACCAAATATATGCCTCCCATTATGGTCCAGCCAGAAATTGGACAAATAAGGGTAGTCGCGTTTGGTGGTAGAAACCAATGTGGATTGTGAAATATCAACTTGAAAATTCAGCATAATCAAGTTTAATATAATTATGTTACAATCATAATAT
>NW_022737676.1:0-1853 GCF_011630105.1 Anneissia japonica
TTTTTGTGCTATTTATACTTGAATTTTGTAAAGAGACATGTTCCATTTGTTTACCTATCAGTCTCTTATTTGAGTTAAATTAGGTTCAAGATTCAAGGTTCAATTTATTCAGTCATGTACAAAAATTCATGAAATGTGTCTTCCTGGGTAATTAACATAGAATATAAGCACATACTTAAAGAATAAAAAAATATATTAAAGATATTAGTAAAACACAAACCTTAAAACATTCTACCCAGAAATTCATCAAGTTCTTAATTACAATACACTACGAATAGACTTACTGTCCTGTTACCTGACCGTTAGTAATATCCTTAACTAGAGCAATCTACTGTAGTATTATTATTGTTGAAAGTTACTGTTAAAAAAAATGGATTAAACTTGGCAAGAATGAATGTCTATATCGCACTGTACAGTCTGAGTTGTTAACTTACTACCTGATCTATTGTTACAACTATATTTACTTGTTATCTCTTATTACACAAAGTTTAGTTAACAGGTTTTTCTGATATACTCAATGTCAATCACTTCTATACCTATAATTTTTGCAGCCGACTTTTTTATCTGGTTGAGTTGGTCTTGGTTTTTTCTGGTCAAACCCATTAACACACAATACAACAACAGGTAATCACAGAGTGAACCATGCTTTGATAAAATGAGAAAGAGTGAGTGACAAACAATACAAACTTAAAAACCCAGGCGGTCGCCACAGTTCAGTTACCGCCTGGGTGGAATTGTGGAATTCATCGTAATTTTAATTCTCTTTTATGTAAGGGTTTATTAGAAAGTGATTCGCTCAAAGCCACCGACATCTCCATAATTACAGGCTTTTTATTAAAGGGTAGGACAATTTGAGCATTAGGCGCCGGATAGGCCTTCCTCCCAATCAAAAACATTTGGTGATGGTAAAACCTCAGACATAAATTATTTGATCCCTTAATTTTAGGTGCATATTTTTAGATGACTGCAGTGATATACAGTATTTTTATTATCAGAATTATTAGAACGCCATTTTACATTTTAATTCTAGTATTATTTAACAGAATTTGAACATCAGGGCCTAATTATTTCGGGGTTTTTTAAAACAAAATATTTAATTATTTTTATATATTTAAGCCTTATTTACAACAAAAAAAACCGACTTATCACGAAACACCAAATCAGGTCTATTTATAAGAATGCACTTTTTATGTTGTTATTCTTCATATTATACTACAGGAATATACTACAAAAACTACAATAGGACAAGAATTCATAAAACAAGCAGAGAACAGACTACGCCGTTCATATTTAGGAAGTATCCCATCTAATTTCTCTCCATCATGGGCGCTCAAAGTCACATGGTTTGAAATTCCACAGAGGCCAGCAGACCCATCGGTTAACAGAGTAAGTATAGACTTCTGGTGGTGGAATATAAAAAAAGCTATAGGCCCAGTGTACATAATTGACTCATGTGCACTTTAAAGAACCCAGTACATAGGCCTATTTCGAGACGAGTAGGGGGTTACCCCGGTGTACTGGTCCATAGACCCCTGCTACACTGCAGTTATGGATCATAAACTTTTTCTAAACGGATCGTCAGTTGTTTTTACCTTTCATTTATTTTTTGATTTATTCTTTTAAAATACAAAACAAATATTCAAGGATTAAAGCACAATATAACGGAAAATTTATTGTTGTTGTGGTCCTGAAAATTGTGTATACAGAATCAACAAACTATCATACGAAACATTTAACTGACATTAAAAATGTAAAATGCAACAAAAAAAATCTGTTTTAAAATTTCATTATAGATGATATAAATTTATCTATAAATAACGTAATTACAGAGCAGCACACGTTTTGAAGTTCAT
>NW_022737677.1:0-1317 GCF_011630105.1 Anneissia japonica
CTTGGTCTCAGTCATTCAAGGCGAACCGATGAACATCACGCACTAGCCTAGACCATGGAGGAATCCATGGCTAGACGTACAGAGGGAAATCACCTTCTCCGCATGTTTATAACGACAAGGAGAAGTTGATTTCCGTCTGTGTGAGCACCGTGAAGTTAAAACATCCATACCATGTATCCATCCCACAATGCAACGTGGGACAAAAAGTTAATAAACAACGCAACGATTTCCAGACGAAATAACGCAATAATCACACCTTGTAAATGAACTGTTCGTACAGTCCCAATAGCATTGCCATGGAGATTATCTATTAATTAAAACGACACACCAGTAAAATGTTAGATAAAGCAGGGAGTTGGCTAAAGTCAAAGTTACGCCTTCCATTGTTTTAATAAAGTGCATTATCGCCTATGAATAATTAAAAAATGACTGTAATTAACCTGAAATGGAAAAGGAACTCAAAGCAATTATTTCTACGACGGCTCTTTTTCAGTAGACGTTTAATTAAAAATGTATCGGTTTACACTAAGCTTGTTCGTGTCAGCAAGCTGTCACGCACTATGAAACTTTGGGCGATCTGACGTCACCACAGCCACAGCCAAGCACATGGGATTTTTGCCCAGCAACATGACCCCACGAAAAACATTGACCAATTAGCGGGCAGAGTTTAGGAGGCGCGACCTGATATTTACAACAAATCGCATCGTGTCCACGAAGAATGTGTTTACAGTTTAGAAAAAATTGTCAGACCAAAAATGCACGTAAAAACAATATAAAAGCATTCATTTTGTTGGTACAGTAATATAATTTGCTTTACACTACAGCTAAACAACAGGTACTGTACGTATTATATGTTAAATGTTAACTTTTTTCGTAGGCTAGTCATACCGAATTCACTAGGCTATGCTGCTAAGCCTATTTTTCGCGTCTAGACCTAGGCTAGGCCCTAACTGGCCTGCCTTATTCGGAAAGGATTCAATAGAAATGTTCCACAAACCGATCATTCCGGAAAACCGAACATAGTAGCGAACATCGTATTGTGAGAGTGCACTGTACATACAAATAGATTCCTGTATTTATATTTCGCGGCATAATTTCCCATATAGATACAACAGAAAGATTTTTCTGTAGGCCCCTATCTGTCAGTTACAGTAGTACTTCATCGGTGAGGGGCAGCATGATTAGCATGTCAAAAATATGGTACTTGGGCCTTCCGAAGTTGGCAAGATAGTGGCTAGTGAAAGGGATTGAGGACCAGTAAAAATATTAATTTACTGGTCCACTTGGCTAGTTAAAAAAAACCTTAAGGGAAACCTC
>NW_022737678.1:0-3567 GCF_011630105.1 Anneissia japonica
AGCCATCAGGACTGACCCTTTTTAATATGTACAAATGTAAATGTATACAAATATAAGTAGATAAGTTATAGGCCTACATGCACGTAAAAAATTGTCTTTTAATTGTATGCATATGCGCCTTTTGGTATACATATGAGCCTTTGCATTTTTAAGCTTGTTGTAAATATATAAAAGGGATATTTTATGACATGATTTATGAAAATCAAAGAGAAAAGAAGAAATAAAAGTGGGTTTAATCCCCACTAAAGAGAAAAAAACTCTTCAAGATGTTCAACTAAATTTCAATGTACTTTTTTTTATCTTCCAACATTGATCATGCTCTGTTGCTGCATGCATATAATTTAATAAAGAATGAGAAACAGCCGATAAAGAGAAAAAACTTGTAAAAGTTTAAACAAGATCAGACTAATAAATTGTAATTAACTTTAGTATACTTCACTTGATACTTACAGTGCCATTGATTCTTTAATACATATGTCTTGCAATAGAGATGTGTCTGCCCTCTGCAAACAAACAAATTACAGATCGCTGTATGCATTATACATTGTTTTAAATTTGAAGAGGAATGAAATGAGACTAGAATGATGCAGAATAAAGAATACAAAACCAAAAGATGAATCTAAAATATAATTTTTTACCTGGAAATTTATTATTATTGTTTTTTTTACCCCATTTTTTATTTTATTATTCTTATTAAATCCGGGGCTGCTTAGTAACCCAAACGCATCATTCAGAGGTATGCAGTTTAATATTATTTACGTTACGCCTATATTATTCCGGTGCCATATCCCAGGAGCATAGGTCCTTCACCAATTGGAAATCTCGGATGTGATATAGACGGAACAAAAAGGATTTTTGTTTTATGTTGATATGAAGGTGATGTCTCAAGAGGTATCAGGACTTGCTTCACGGTAACTAAAGCCAAACAAATAAACCAATAGTTTTACTTATGAAATGTTTTTTTTTTTTTCTTTTCTTGGTACTTTTTGGTTCACAGCATTAACATAGCGTGTCATCACACTCATCAAATGATCGATAATGTTAATAGTTTTCTAAGATATATATTCTAAGTTATTTGAAGTTTTTAGTAACATGCTAGTTCCCAGATACCAATTTAAGTGGCATTTATCATGGTTTTTACCTGGTCGGTTGTCTCGGACTCGGCCACATGGGCCTAATTGAGTATCATCATCGTTGTTAAAGATTAAAATTAGGCATTAAGTGGAATTTATCAACCTTCAGAGCACTCCTGTGATCTGTAGGTGCCATGGAATACAAAACAACTGGAAAATAGCGGGATAAAAAAAAATCGTCCAAAAAAAAGTATGAGCTATAGCTCATGGTTTTTACCTAGGTCGTTTTTCCCAGATTCGGCTACATAGGCATAATTGAGTATCATAGGATTTATCGTTATTAAAGATTAAAATTAGGCATTAAGTGGAATTTATCAACCTGCAGAGGACTCCTGTGATCTGTAGGTGCCATGGAATACAAAACAACTGGAAAATGGCGGGGTAAAAAAAAAATCGTCCAAAAAAAGTATGAGCTGTAACTCATGGTTTTTAACCTGTTCGTTTTTCCAAGATTCGGCCATATGGGCCTAATTGAGTATCATCCGATTTTATCGTTGTTTAATCTTAAAACTATAGGCCTTAAGTAGCATTTATCAACCTGCAGAGGACTCTTGTGATCTGTAGGTGCCATGGAATACAAAACAACTGGAAAATTCCGGGGTAACAAAAAATCGTCCAAAAAAAGTATGGGCTATAGCTCATGGTTTTTGCCAAAATTGGCCATTTTTTAACATGGTCGTTTTTCGCAGATTCGGCCACATGGGCCTAATTGAGTATCATCCGATTTATCGTTGTTTAATCTTGAAACTATAGGCTTTAAGTAGCATTTATCAAACTGCAGAGGACCCTTGTGATCTGTAGGTGTCATGGAATACGAAACATCTGGAAAATGGCGGGGTCAAGAAAATCGTCCAAAAAAAAGTATGGGCTATAGCTCATGGTTTTTGCCAAAATTGGCCATTTTTTAACATGGTCGTTTTTCCCAGATTCGGCCACATGGGCCTAATTTAGTATCTTCCGATTTATCGTTATTTAAGCTTAAAACTAGGCTTTAAGTGGCATTTATCAACCTGCAGAGGACTCTTGTGATCTGTAGGTGTCATGGAATACGAAACAACTAGAAAATGGCGGGATAAAAAAAAAATCGTCCAAAAAAAAGTATGAGTTATAGCTCATGGTTAAAAATCATTTATTTATTTCAAGTATGAGCTCATGGTTTTTACCAAAATCGGCCAATTTTTAACCTGGTCTTTTTTCCCAGATTCGGCTACATAGGCCTAATTTACCGAAAGGTCCACTGATTAATCTCAGATAAGAAAGTATAATACATACTCCAAGTATTGAAATACACGCCATCGTGTTGGGATTCAATATTTCGACATTAATTATGTCATCATCAGGAATGATGATGACATAATTAATGTCGAAATATAGGCCTAATTTAGTATCATACGATTTATCGTTATTAAAGATTAAAATTAGGCATTAAGTGGAATTTATCAACCTGCAGAGGACTCCTGTGATCTGTAGGTGTCATGGAATACGAAACATCTGGAAAATTGCGGGGGTCAATATTTCGACATTAATTATGTCATCATCAGGAATGATGATGACATAATTAATGTCGAAATATAGGCCTAATTTAGTATCATACGATTTATCGTTATTAAAGATTAAAATTAGGCATTAAGTGGAATTTATCAACCTGCAGAGGACTCCTGTGATCTGTAGGTGTCATGGAATACGAAACATCTGGAAAATGGCGGGGTCAAAAAAATCGTCCAAAAAAAAGTATGGGCTATAGCTCATGGTTTTTGCCAAAATTGGCCATTTTTTACCATGGTCGTTTTTCGCAGATTCGGCCACATGGGCCTAATTGAATATCATCCGATTTATCGTTATTTAAGCTTAAAACTAGGCTTTAAGTGGCATTTATCAACCTGCAGAGGACTCTTGTGATCTGTAGGTGCCATGGAATACGAAACAACTAGAAAATTGCGGGGTAAAAAAAAATCGTCCAAAAAAAAGTATGAGCTATGGCTCATGGTTTTTACTAACTTTGGTTAATTTTTAACTTGGTCGTTTTTCCCAGATTCGGCCACATTGGCATAATTAAGTATCATCCGATTTATCGTTGTTTAATCTTAAAACTATAGGCTTTAAGTAGCATTTATCAACCTGCAGAGGACTCTTGTGATCTGTAGGTGTCATGGAATACGAAACATCTGGAAAATGGCGGGGTCAAAGAAATCGTCCAAAAAAAAGTATGGGCTATAGCTCATGGTTTTTGCCAAAATTGGCCATTTTTTAACATGGTCGTTTTTCGCAGATTCGGCCACATGGGCCTAATTGAGTATCATCCGATTTATCGTTATTTAAGCTTAAAACTAGGCTTTAAGTGGCATTTATCAACCTGCAGAGGACTCTTGTGATCTGTAGGTGTCATGACATCTTAGGTGTCATTGAATACGAAACAACTGGAAAATGGCGGGGT
>NW_022737678.1:3928-7367 GCF_011630105.1 Anneissia japonica
GTGATCTGTAGGTGTCATGGAATACGAAACATCTGGAAAATGGCGGGGTCAAAAAAATCGTCCAAAAAAAAGTATGGGCTATAGCTCATGGTTTTTGCCAAAATTGGCCGTTTTTTAACATGGTCGTTTTTCGCAGATTCGGCCACATGGGCCTAATTGAGTATCATCCGATTTATCGTTGTTTAATCTTAAAACTATAGGCTTTAAGTGGTATTTATCAACCTGCAGAGGACTCTTGTGATCTGTAGGTGTCATGGAATACTAAACATCTGGAAAATGGCGGGGTAAAAAAAATCGTCCAAAAAAAAGTATGGGCTTATAGCTCATGGTTTTTGCCAAAAGTGGCCATTTTTTAACATGGTCGTTTTTCGCAGATTCGGCCACATGGACCTAATTGAGTATCATCCGATTTATCGTTATTTAAGCTTAAAACTAGGCTTTAAGTAGCATTTATCAACCTGCAGAGGACTCTTGTTATCTGTAGGTGTCATGGAATACGAAACAACTAGAAAATGGCGGGGTAAAAAAAAATCGTCCAAAAAACAGTATGAGCTATGGCTCATGGTTTTTACTAACTTTTGCTAATTTTTAACTTGGTCGTTTTTCGCAGATTCGGCCACATTGGCATAATTGAGTATCATCCGATTTATCGTTATTTAAGCTTAAAACTAGGCTTTAAGTGGCATTTATCAACCTGCAGAGGACTCTTGTGATCTGTAGGTGCCATGGAGTAAAATGGAGTAAAAAACAACTGGAAAATGGCGGGGTAAAATAAAGTCGTCCAAAAAAAAAAGTATGAGCTATAGCTCATGGTTAAAAATTATTTATTTATTTCAAGTATGAGCTCATGGTTTTTTACCAAAATTGGCCAATTTTTAACCTGGTATTTTTTCCCAGGTTCGGCTACATAGGCCTAATTTAGTATCATACGATTTATCGTTATTAAAGATTAAAATTAGGCATTAAGTGGAATTTATCAACTTGCAGAGGACTCCTGTGATCTGTAGGTGTCATGGAATACGAAACATCTGGAAAATGGCGGGGTCAAAAAAATCGTCCAAAAAAAGTATGGGCTATAGCTCATGGTTTTTGCCAAAATTGGCCATTTTTTAACATGGTCGTTTTTCGCAGATTCGGCCACATGGGCTTAATTGAGTATCATCCGATTTATCTTTGTTTAATCTTAAAACTATAGGCTTTAAGTAGCATTTATCAACCTGCAGAGGACTCTTGTGATCTGTAGGTGTCATGGAATACGAAACATCTGGAAAATGGCGGGGTCAAAAAAATCGTCCAAAAAAAAGTATGGGCTATATTGCTCATGGTTTTTGCCAAAATTGACCATTTTTTAACATGGTCGTTTTTCGCAGATTCGGCCACATGGGCCTAATTGAGTATCATCCGATTTATCGTTATTTAAGCTTAAAACTAGGCTTTAAGTGGCATTTATCAACCTGCAGAGGACTCTTGTGATCTGTAGGTGTCATGGAATACGAAACAACTAGAAAATGGCGGGGTAAAAAAAAATTCGTCCAAAAAAAAGTATGAGCTATGGCTCATGGTTTTTACTAACTTTTGCTAATTTTTAACTTGGTCGTTTTTCCCAGATTCGGCCACATTGGCATAATTGAGTATCATCCGATTTATCGTTATTTAAGCTTAAAACTAGGCTTTAAGTGGCATTTATCAACCTGCAGAGGACTCTTGTGATCTGTAGGTGCCATGGAGTAAAAAACAACTGGAAAATGGCGGGGTAAAATAAAGTCGTCCAAAAAAAAGTATGAGCTATAGCTCATGGTTAAAAATCATTTATTTAAAGTATGAGCTAATGGTTTTTACCAAAATTGGCCAATTTTTAACCTGGTCTTTTTTCCCAGATTCGGCTACATAGGCCTAATTTAGTATCATACGATTTATCGTTATTAAAGATTAAAATTAGGCATTAAGTGGAATTTATCAACCTGCAGAGGACTCCTGTGATCTGTAGGTGTCATGGAATACGAAACATCTGGAAAATGGCGGGGTCAAAAAAATCGTCCAAAAAAAAGTATGGGCTATAGCTCATGGTTTTTGCCAAAATTGGCCATTTTTTAACATGGTCGTTTTTCGCAGATTCGGCCACATGGGCTTAATTGAGCATCATCCGATTTATCGTTATTTAAGCTTAAAACTGGGCTTTTTCCTGAGGTGTCTTAATTACTTTTAAGTTTTTCAAAATTCAAGGTTTTCCCCTCTTGAAAACGGTCAGGTAATTTAATTGTTCCCATTGTAATATTACAGTAAAGGCCTCATGTGTCTATACACACATAACATTAAAAAAAAATGAGTAGTTGCATACGAATTTTCGATGAGTCGACGAACCACAAAAAGAAAGGGGGTACGGGGGTTCTCCCCGGGAAAAATTTGATTCCTAGAAGGCGGGAAATGAGCTTTCCCGACTTCTGAGGTGTCTTTTAATTACTTTTAATTTCTTCAAAATTTAAGGTTTTCCCCTCTTGAAAATTATTATAATGAATCAATGAACCCAAAGAAAGGGAGGTTGGACTTCTTCCCGGGAAAATGTTGATTTCTAAGTGGTAATAATTTTTCCCATTGTTGTTACAGTAAAAAGGCCTTATGTGTGTATACAAATATAAAAAAAAGTTTGAGCAAGTTGCATACGTATTTTTTTCCATGAATCAATAAATCCCAAAAAGAAAGGGGGAGGGGGTCCTGTGGTTCTTCCACGGGAAAATTTTGATTCCTAGGTGGCGGGAAATGAGCTTTCCCGACTTCTTAGGTGTCTTTTAATGACTTTTAATCTCTTCAAAATTCAAGGTCCCCCCCCCCCTTTTTGAAAATGATTCAATTTATCAATGAACTCCACAAAGAAAAGGTCTGTGTTCCCCGGGAAAATTTCGATTTCTAGATGGCGGGAAATGAGCTTTCCTGACTTCTGAAATGTATTTTAATGTATTTTAAGTTCTTCAAAATTTTTCCCCTCTTGAAAACAATCAGGTAAATTTTTCTCATTTTTTATTTTATGTGTGTATTCATACATAAACAAATGAGTAGTTGCATATGTATTCTTTTTGCCATGAATCGATAAATCCCAAAAAGAAAGGGTGATTCACGGGTTCTCCCCTTGAAAATTGTGATTCCTAGATGGCGGAAAATGAGCTTTCCCGACATTTGAAGTGTGTTTTAATGACTTTTATGTTGTTCAAAATTCTAATTTTCTTAATGTAAAAAATCAGCTCACTGGTCCTGAAAAGGTAGGTCTGGAATTATTTTTCTTTTCCCCTTTTTTGTTGTTGCCCAAGGGAGGGGTCAGGACCCATGACCACCCTCCCCCATATCCGCCAATGTGAATTGCGAGAAAATGTAACTCGGTCGGGTATTGGATAAACATTCTCTTTTCCATCCTTCTTCCCTCCTTCTTTAGCATTATATATTTTTT
>NW_022737679.1:0-1856 GCF_011630105.1 Anneissia japonica
GGGTCCAACATTATGACGTATTTCCCTTTTAAATATGCATGTACTTAATTAATATGCACATACTTATTAGTGTCCCTCTAGAGTTCCATTCTCAACATGATGATAATAGCAATAAGAATAATATCATTAATAACAACAGTAAGAACAATAAAATATAGTAATAATAATAATAATAATAATACATTCGAATCAAGTCAATTGTGACAATTATTATTATTATTATGTTACTAAACATTAAGGGGAACTTAGACAATGAAGAAATTGGGGAACAATTAAAAAGCAATGTTAAGGGGAAAATAACATGACGTTAAGTCGAAAATAACACAAAAGTCCGATTTAGTGAAATTATTATTACCATATTATTATATTAATATAAAAAGGTGTTCAAATTTTTTTTTTTTTTTTTGAATTTTATTTAGTAATTTTAATGTAATATCGTACATTCATTTGTTGTTTTTACTTTTCCTCTATCATGCTGTACATGTTTGTTAATTCTCTTTATTTCTTCAACAGCTTTCAAGAGGACAAAAAAGAAGAAGAGTAAGTATATAATACCCAATTAATTACGAATTAGTTACAAATTATATATTTGGATTGCCGGAGTTGAGGTTTTGTTTGTTTGTAGCGGCAATTTGGAGCAGCGGTTGACGTTTGGGCTTTCAATCGTAAGGTCAGAGGTTTATAAGTAGATGCTTGGTAGCACATTTTAGGGGGGGGGGAGGGGTTGCATGGAATTGGGAACATGCTCCACCCTCCCCCATTTTGCCACTATATTTTGAAATGTCAATACCAATGCCATGGATTGAAATTAGAAAAAAAACATTTTGTATTTGTAGTCCATGTCTTTTTTTAAACAGGAACAAGTGAAAAAAAAACTACTCCACTGTAGTAAAACTGTTAAACATTATGTACATTATGCAGACGATACTACACTTGTTCCTGTTTCCAAAAAATCTAAATACTAATTTAAATAATATTGCAAAATGGTTTTTAAACATTCAGTATATAAAACATGCTATGCTATTTTATGCTATTATTTTAAGTTCATCTTTTCTACAATGTGAAAATGCTTTAAGCGTGCCACCACTTGCTCAGTTTGCTAAACTGGTAGCCACTGTGTGTGCGTTGGACCGTGGAGATCCATTGTTAACCTTTGGTACCGGTTCAAATCCATCAAATGCTTTCCTTGTGTTTCTGCTGAGAGCTGAAATGCAAGGATACAAAAGTGTACTGTCTTTCAAAAAAGGCGTTATAGGTCCTATGGCACTCACATGTGCATGTTAAATAACACGGTATATTCTTCGGATAAGAGTAGGGATTATTCCCAGGTGGTCTTCCAAATCACCACCAAAAGAAACCCCACTGGAAATAAGTTTTTTAAATAATAATAATAATAATAATAATACCGGTATGTCGTTCTTATATAGCGCTTAATGCCTTAACAAAGCCTCTAAGTGCTTCACATTTCTACCCCGGTCATTGGATCAAACACATATGGAACACATTGAACACCAAATTAAATTATTAAATTAAATTATATTATTATTCCATAATATTGCTAGTATTCAGCGCAGTTGTGTTGGAACCTACCAGGCGTTTAAGTAATATAAAATGCAGCCCAATCCAAAATTATTTTTTAGTTTTGGATTTTTCAACAATTTCTTTTTTCTTTAGATCTCAAGAGTGACAAGAAGCGTGTACATTATGATATGTTGTTACTCTATACTGACAGTGAGTCTACACTTCTTTCTGAAAAATCATTCAAATGCTCTTTTTATATATATTAAATATGATAATGCGTGCCTATTTTGGTCGTCAGCAGCTTCCAGACGTCGATCTCCATATATCCGGTCAGC
>NW_022737680.1:0-4524 GCF_011630105.1 Anneissia japonica
TCCTAAGGAGCCTGGCATATAAACTATATACGGATTTTAATTACATTTTGATATACATATTTAATTAATTTTTTTCTGGTCGTCACATATCATTTATTTAAGGGTCTATATGGAAGGATTGCCTAATTGAAGAATGCTTGCCATCGAGGGGCTATCTCGGTCTATCGGCGACGATTAAAGAACTGCATAAAAATAGTAAATTATTGCAGTATTTATAATTTGGAATTGGATATTAAGTAGCGAAATCATAAAAAATAATCTATAAATATAGTTACATGAAATTCAACTGCTAAAAAGATTAAATCGAATTAACTGTAATACAGGAGGCAGCTAACTGTATTATACAATATTATACACAGGAGGAACGCACATCACGTTTGACACAGAACGCGCATCGCGTTTGACACAAAATGGCTTCTAAATTCTCAATGTCGCAACTCTTTGTATCTATGGCTCTGATAAATAGATAATAAAGGCGCCGCTCTGGTTCGCTTGTTTCCTATAGTTTCTCTATTTAGTAAAACTTGTAAAATATTCAAATTTTACCCCATTCGCGGGAGGGCGGATGTTCCATTAATTTTAATGCAAATACGCGGAACACCTAATTCTTCTGCTATTAAGTTCACCAATGAAACAAGATGAGATGTCTCAGTCAAATCAGGTCAAATCTTTTGAAGTTCGGCTTTAAGAACAGTCAATATGACGGTTACTTTCACTGCCTACACTAGGCATAGGGAGGGGCCTTGGGCCTAACCTATAAAATGCGTCTTTCACAATAAAAGCAGGCTGAGCTCGAAATCATAATTAACAAGATATGTAAACTCCGGTATAAAGCGCTATATAAATCGAACTAATTTATATAGAATTTTTATTCCTTAATTATGTAAATTTTACATTAAGATGTACTGTTATAATAAATGAATGCAAGACCCTGTTATGCATGCTAGTCACCGTCAATTTACATACATAGGCCTCTACTTAGCGCCTATCCCTTACTGAGACTCAGAGAGAATTGGGACCAAGCTCCCTTCTTAAGTAACAGTTCACGCTACTAAGGAACACCTTAACAAGAATATTACTTTAAGATGTTCCTCTTGTATATAATCAACTTTTTACTTTTTTTGTTAATGCCCTTTCAAACAATTAACTTGTAGGCTAAAATAGCCAAAAACTAGTTTGTATCACTACAGCGGGGCATTTAGGTCTGGTCCGTTGTTAAAGGCAGTAAAAAATACTATGGGTTTTAAGATAGGCATATCATTCTAAACGAGTGATATATACATGTAGTCACCGGACATTTACATACATAGGCCTACTTAGCCTATCAGACTGCCCTTACTGGGACTCGGACACAATTGGGGACCAACACCAAGCTCCCTTCTTAAGTGACAGTTTAACAAGAGTATTACTTTAAGATGTTCCACTTGTATATAATCAACTTTTTACTTTTTTTTTTTTTTTTTTTTTTTTTTTTTTTTGTTAATGCCCTACTTCAAACAATTAAGTTGTAGGCTAAACTAGCCAAAAACTAGGTTTATATCACTACAGCTGGGCATTTAGGTCTGTTATTCAAGACAGTAAAAAATACTATGGGTTTTAAGATAGGCATAACTGGTGCACAAATACATACATTATTAAAAGCTTGTTAAAAACTAAAGTACCTTTTATTTTTAATTTCATAGTCATATTAAATATGTACTCATACAGTACTTGCATGGTTCAATGATGTGATTCTTTTTAGATAGTTTATATTTTACGACGTATGTAAAAAATTACGAACCGATTACGAAAAGACAGTGCTCAAGAGCCCAAAATACTCATAGGCCAAAAAGTCGTGGGGGGATGCTGACCGAGGTGCAATCACATCCCCCTAAATTGTATTAAAAAACAAATATAGGCCTATATTATTTGTAAGGCCTGTTGTATAGGCCTATAGACAGGGGGAAAAATCCCGCCCGACCCCGATTCTCAAAAAACATCTTATGCTTGGGCAATATATAGAATTTTTTCAACCTTTATGGGTGTATTAGCGTGAGTAGCCTGCAATCATTTAAATTTTATCGCTGGCAACGCTGTAGTTGATCGTACCTAGAGCCTTCGCGGTAAGTGAACATAGATGAATAACAATAAGGAAAGGCTAAGCTAACGGTACACAGATATATTATCTAGTTGTTATATCTTTAATAGTGTTACAGTATATCTGTCTCTTATACACATCTAGATGTGTATAAGAGACAGCCTAATTCTTCCTCGACGTTTCGATTGAGTTGCTTCAATCGTCTTTAGGAGAATAATATCTGATGTTTTTATTTTTCTGATACTGCATGGATTGGATTGGATTAGATTGGATTGGATTTCTTCAGTGTGATAAACACTAATGGTAACCCACGGAAGTCCCAAGACTTTCTTCCAATGGGTCCTTCTGGTGGTGAATTGGGCTGTACACCGGAAGACAATCCCGATTAAAGAAACTTGTCATCCGATGACGGTGCGCTTTTGAAACTTGACTTGCAAGCGCAAGGAGAGAAGCGATGTGAATTGGACCGGGGACCAGAGAGATCCCCACGGTTAAAGGCGTACGCAGTGAGTACTACCAGCAGTGAAGTAGCTGTCTCTTATACACATCTAGATGTGTATAAGAGACAGGGCCTATACAGTATGTCCATATATCCAGCTACTGTTTCCCACAGCATTGTTTTCCAGTACTCTCTAGACGACCGAAAATAACCTCTGAGGCGTATAGGCAACCAATTATTTCTTTTACTTTTTTTCAGCGACAGAAACAACCACTATACCCATTCTAAACCCGCGCCTCTTATATATTTGGTAGAAAGAAGGGGATATTGAACGTGTTTTCAATAATATACTGTATACAACGATATTCCCTGCTGTTAGATCATGATTCTTTTCTTATTTTCAGCAGCTTTAATTAATGGTTATCGACTTATTAAAATGCCAAATAATTAGGCTTCCTTGTAAGGTGTACATATACTAAAAAGTAAACACAACCTTCCTTTTACTTCTTATACTGTACTAACCAAAACGAGCCTCTACTATCAAATGAATTCCTTCGCATACAGCTACTATAGCCTATTTATATACGGCGATGTATGCAAAATAGGCTCAAGATTGGACTTAACCCATCACCCTAATTTTCATTGGTAGTTCTATTTCTAATTTCCCACCAAAAGCTTTCCCCCTCAAAATCTATGCCGACCGATTAGTAAGCACTCACTGTGCTCTATACTTTAAACTTCCATAGAGAAAATAGAATTGGTTTCTCTATGATACCTCCATCCTGTGCTGTTATTAGTTGATGAGAGCAGGAAGAAGAGAGTACGGCATTTCTAACATAACTTTAATTCGTTCCTATCCCAACCTAACGATAGGCCATACCAAATCTCATGTTAATCTAATATCACCCGTGATATATTATTGCTTATGCTCTAGCTAGAATCATGAGAAAACACAAACATTACAAGATCTTACACTAACCTCTATTTCACACTGAAGCCTAAAAAAAAACCATATATATCAACTTCTCTACTCTGCTATCTATGGCTATGCTTTGCAATTAGACCATATTAATAATACGCAGCACCATGGTCGTCGATTGGTGGGGGACAGGGGGGACATCATACCGCTTGTCCCCCCCCCCCACTTTTCACCAATCTTCTATAATTAAAACCCCACTTTTGAATAACCATTACGCATGACTCATGAATTTTGTCTGTTCACTTTTTTTAAGTGCGGTACGTATTTTCCGGACCAAAACCAAGTAAAAACGCAATTGTTTAAACATTTTGTAACCATCTCAGAAACCCACTAGATCGATTTTATGGGTGCAACGACTATCAGAGGCTAAATTTATTGTAAAAACAATGTACTGAACGTTGATGAAATTGGAAGCATGTATCCTTATTAGGCCAATATTTTTACAAACTCAAAAGTGCACAATTTCTAATATAAACGATTTATTCTTTTTGTATATTATTATGACCCGTACGTATATACTAGTGTTTAATATTATCTACATACATAGGATTACTGTTTTTTCTAATTTCACTGATATGATTTCTACCTATTTCGATTAAGTGATAAGCCTACCAAAAGTTTACAAACTCCAGTGTTACGTTGACGCAGTCTCGCAATGACGCCATAATAATCAGTGGCAGATTCAAATGGGGCCGAGCCGGCCCTAATTTTTTCAAAATTATTTTTAAAAAATGGGAAAAAAACAAAGGAAAATTAGAATTAGAATTTAGGCCTGAGAGTGCCATTTCCGGCAATCTAGAGGTGTCATAATCATAAATTTTCTTTCCTCAGCCCCAACCATGGTGGGGCTGAGGTGATCTACTTTTCCAACGTGCAAGTCCCTCCCTGTCCCCCTCTAATTTGCTTTCCTGGAGCCGCCACTGATAATGATAAATTAAGTAAATCACCTTTATGTTTGTGAAATCAAAATGCTAACTAATGTTAGCATTTTAAAGTTAATTAAAAGGCTATATGCGCCAGTGCTTCTGG
>NW_022737682.1:0-821 GCF_011630105.1 Anneissia japonica
CTCTATTTTCTACCGTCCCCTAAAGCCCGATACATATGATAAAAGCATCATTTATTCATTCATTCGTTTGAGAAAATGGCAGACGATATGTTGCTGAGAAGGGAGAAAGAAAAAACGATCAGGGAACTCGAGACTTGCCAGACAAAAATGAAACAGATAGAAGACCGCATCTCAAAAATGAAACAAGCGATCGAAATCGATAGATTGGAATTGGAAATATTCGGATGTCTCGTCGGAGAGCAAACAGACAAAATCGGAGAGATGAAGAAAATTCGAAAAGAAGCTTCAACGAAACGTTCGTACTTGATCGAATTCGAAGAAGGATTGAAACAAGTTTAAAGAGATGTGTTTGGGTTTTTTTTGTGTTTTTTTTTCTTCTTCTTGGAATTGCCTGTTATAACATGAGAAAAGATAATAAAACAAGTTGAAACAAATATTTTTTGTGTTTTTGATTTTTTTTTTTTTGTTTTTTTTTATTAACATCTTCCAACATAACAAGATATCCGATCGATTTCGGTGGTCAAACGACCCCACAAAGTGTGAAACATCGACCGACGCAAGCAAACCCAACCACGGATCGGCCGATATTCCACCCGATTCGTGGATACGTTGGTACACTTTGGGGACTGGCTAGTTTCAGTTCCAACTCGCGAGATGCGGCTTCGACGAAGCCGCATTCTCTGCCTCCACTCTTCTGTTCGTACGCCTCTTTCCCTAAAATACACATCTGTTCACAATTTTATTTGTCATCTGATTTTTTTTTTTAATAGCGTGCGTCTGCGCAAAAGTCGTGCGCTCGTCGACAAAGCGCATCGTGACAC
>NW_022737683.1:0-733 GCF_011630105.1 Anneissia japonica
GTCATTGTCATCGTCATCATCATCACTTATTCTAATTTTCACAAACAGTATTACTAACCAACAAAACAGAGTATATTATCATTATCACCATCATCATCCTAAATCTGTTGACCCCCTTATTATCATCATCCTCATCATTATCATCATCATCATAATCATCATCATCATTATCCATTACTAATCATACTAAATTTGTCATTGTCATCGTCATCATCATCACTTATTCTAATTTTCACAAACAGTATTACTAACAAACAAAACAGAGTATATTATCATTATCACCATCATCATCCTAAATCTGTTGACCCCGTTATTATCATCATCCTCATCATTATCATCATCATCAACATCCCATCACCATCCTCATCACCATTACCATTGTACGTGTTACAACAATTTTTACATCAACAGCAATTAAACAGATTTATTGCAAACAAACCTGACTACTTCTTAAATACATACTGACGGAATCCAAGATAGATAATTAACTACGTGTTGATAAGATAATTTTTTCTATACACTACAACATCAAAATTGCAAAACTATTATACTCAAGACTATAAAAGCTTCCTATAAAGAAGATATTAGAACATAACAATAACGGCAGGAAATGAACGCATTTAGACTGGACCGCTTTTTTGCGTGAACTCTTAACACGAAGCAAGGGATAGCAAGAAAGGAAAGAACCAACAAACTCAAGTGCACATCCTTACCAGGTAATTGTAAGCGGATC
>NW_022737684.1:0-1243 GCF_011630105.1 Anneissia japonica
ACTGGTCTATCCTATTGTTTAAAGAAGCGTTCGCTATACGTAGACTACACCCTTTGCTTAACAATAGGCTCAGGGCTTCAAAAGAGCTTTCTTTGTTTTTGTAGGTATCTTTGATCATTAGAGTAAGAATGCTTTGATCTTTTGTTTAAATCACTGCTATGTCACCCACTAGAGGTAATGTTTTGATTGGTTAAACACTTTTGGTACTATTGCATATAAGTTTGCTAATATGGATAATTTTTCATTCCTGATGATGACATAATTAATGTCGAAATATTGAATCCCAACACGATGGCGTGTATTTCAATACTTGGAGTATGTATTATACTTTCGTATTTTATGATTTTATTAATTTTGTGAGATAAGGAAGGGGGCTTTTATTAAATCTAGCCGTAGATTTACCAAAATGTCCATGTCTTCTCATTCCTCAATATAAGGCAAATGTAGCCTTTATACACAAGTTCTTGAATGTTTGATTCAGCTTGTTTACGAAGCAATAATAACTTTTTGTTACAGTAATAGCTTTTTGGAGCATGAGCTCAATTTTTTTACCCAATTTTAAATCTGATTGAATAATCACTCGGTAATTTGACTTTAGTATCAACAATTGATGATTAGCAATATAGAGACCCAGGTCTTGGAGTATTATTGTTAATGATGTTATGTCAATAATGGAGTAGCAAAGTGCTAATAAGTTCAGGCATCGAATTTCAGTGTTACTAGGTTGTAAACAAAAATCATAGTGCGCCCCAGGACAGGCAACTTAACAAGCTCATATAGTTGTTTATTATGTATTGTATATCGTGGCATGGGGAGCATCCACCTTCCATTGTTCATATTAGACCCTATAGTTTTATTCTATTGATAAAATCACCTGATAAAAGACCATTGTGTAGTCGAAAGCTCTTGTAGCAATAAAGTGTGTTAGTCTATTAATATATTTCTATTAATATATATGCCTACAGGAAAATATTCTGTTGACCGCATTTAAAGTACACATATTGTCTATACTAATGGGTAACTGCTTCCAATGATGATCAGTAAAGCAAAACGGTTTTCAACCACAGTACCTTCACCAGCACGGGCGCGGATCTGTTTTAAAAGGTGGGAGGGGGTGGGGTGACAATCATGAGCCCACACCCATCTCAGCCCCACCATGGTTGGGTCTGAGGCGCGAACGTTTTAGAAAATAGTACCTCTAGACGGCCGGATGACACTCTAATATAGTAAAATTAATCATCAT
>NW_022737685.1:0-617 GCF_011630105.1 Anneissia japonica
TGTGTAATCGTATATTAGAGAATCACAAAAAATAATACCATAGCTAAATAAAAAAAGATGATATCAAGCAATGACAGATAAAAATACAAAAATATACTATAGTAAATATGAACCAAATAGGCAATACTGTGGTCATTAATAAAATCTAAGGCAAAGGCATAGGCAAAGTACTCGTAAAGAAACAATGCTGTAGAAATAAGAATAAAATATATTAGTAATAATACTTTAATAAAACACAACCTAGGTAATAAATAAGCCTAGAACAATACCATAATTTTAAAAACTATAAGAAATATTCTTACTGACAATAAAACATAAGGAAATATAACATAAAATGTAAAAGAGTCTCATCTAAATGAAGCATTAATGCCGTGTTGAGCAAGAGTGCCAAGTTTAAATATAATACGTTCTATTATTATTTTACATCTATCTATTTTTTAAAAGACAGCGAATTAACCTTGTAACTAGCTGAAAACCATATATGCCAGGAATCAACGATGGAAATGAATAGATGTTTCTTCTTTGTTGGTTAATCATTGCCCTCGTCTTGCTGTGGAAACTCAGTGTATGATAAGTCGAAACCCGGTAACATACGTCGAAGAGGTTTGGTGCAAACT
>NW_022737686.1:0-1320 GCF_011630105.1 Anneissia japonica
CGTCGGCGAGACCCCGCGCAACCCTCAGACGCCAGGACTTGGAAGCCATAGAGATCAGGTCTTGGGAGTAACTTTTCAATTTATCCTCGGCGTATCTGAACGGAACAAGAGAATCTCCGTACCTGAAACAAAATATGTTCGGACGACTCGAGAGATCGGCGTGCCACTCGGCGACGGCATCTTCGTCCGAGTCGCGCGTCAGGTCGACGGGTTGGAAGTCGTCGACTTCTTCAAGGTCGACGAAAGGGAACACGTAACCTTTGGCGAATATGTCCTCCTGCGTCTTCTGTCCGACGCCGGCGACGTGTCCGTGAAAATCGGAACCCAGGAAGGCGGCCGCGATCAGGGTGTTGAGGCAACCAAACGGACTGTCGAGCTTCTCCCGCGACCATCTTCCTATCCGGTACATCCTCTCGTTTCGCTTGCGAACCAGGAGGGCGTCCGATTGCATGGCGGTCAGCGTGACTATGCAGTCGCTTTCGCACGTCTCCATGAGGATGTTGGACGAAGGCACGTTGCTGCCGAACTTGAGCAGGTCGTGCACCACGCCGAACAGTATGTCCGACTCCGAATACAGACTCCGTTCGGGAAGCAGATTCTCGAACTCCGTGCACCAGGGAATCGCGGACTCGGGCCCGATGAGTCGGAACCAGTCGCGTTCGGCGGACTCGTCGAAGCCGGCGCCGGTGATCACGTACGCTGCGTACGGTCGGTCGTGCCACCTGCTCTCGAGCAACGCCGATCGCAGGTGTCCGATCGTCATGCTCTTGTTCCTGTTCGAGCGCACGAAGGATTCGACGAGACCGACGAAAGTCCCTTCCGTCTCCTCGAGCACGGTGTTCCTTTTTTCGACGGCCGTCCTGAGGGCATCGTCGTTCAGGTGACCGACTTTTCGGAGACCGTTTCGGAAACTCCCGTTCCTGTGATCTCTCCTCCGCTTGAGTTCGGCGAGTTTCGCGAACGGAGATTTCCCGTCCACGAATAGCAGCACGGCCTTCACGGCGCTTCGCTCTACCGATCTCTTCTGCATCGCCACCACGTCGTCCGCGTACCCCAGGGCGTCCTCCATGAAGGTTTGCGCCACGTCGTCCAGACTGAACCGTCGGTAACTGTTCACTATTCCGTCGTGTCCTTCCCTCCAGCTCCGTTTCTCGACGTCGCCGACGACGACCGACCGTTCCAAGCACGCCTTGACGTTCGGGAAGTGATCTTCGATCTTCGTTCCGATCGGGCGCGAAGCTATCCGATGAAAAGTCTGTGAAGCGTCGATCATTATGATCTCGACGTTTCGGACGCTTTCGGCGAACGACCGACCGGTGC
>NW_022737686.1:1724-3085 GCF_011630105.1 Anneissia japonica
GTGATGGAGCTGATCGTCAAGCATTGGGAACGCGGCAACGTCGTTCGGTTCGCTTACAGAGGGTCCACGAGACCGATAGAAGCCATCGAGAATTTCGCTACGTTTCTCCGAACCCACAACCTTCCCTTCGTCAAGAACTTCAGCTACAGGTACAAGATGGAATCTGGCATCCACACGCAGGCCGTCCTCGGCGACGTGTACAAGAGCCTGCACGAATGCCTCACACAAGCCGGCGAAAATCGAAGCGGGAGCAACCTGCACTCCATCATAGCGAACACGTTGGCGCCGGACACGGACGAATCTATCACGGTGGCGATCCAGGTCGCCGTGTTCAAGGATTACGAGCGGGTGGTGAGACAGACTTATCCGAACATGGCGACGGAGGAGATACTTCGGATGGCGAGAGACAGACCGGTGACGAGAGTGGCGCCGATGTCCATGACTCTGAACGAAGATTTCGTGGCCGCTTTCAATCGGGGAGGTCGGAGAGGCTGCAAGTATGCTCTGATATTATACGGTCACAACTTCAGACGTTAAACTTTCTCCCTCTTTCTTTTTTTTTAGATAGATAAATAGGTAGATATACAGATAGATAAATATACACAGTATTTTTTCTTACGTAGATTAAGAATCAAGAACAGACAATAAAATTAACACTCTTGGTAACAATAAATTACGTTTTTCGAATCTTTATTTACAATCATGTTTAACATCGATTTCAAAGTGTGTGTGGCTGAATCTGTTAAGAAAATAACAACATAGAAATAAATCACGAGAGAACGCTGAAATCGATCCTGTGCAGATTCGATCCCTCGACTTGGACCCATCTGAGCTTCGGCAAGATGACGTCCACGTTGACGTAGCGATATGCGAACTGCGTGCCCGTCTCGGTTAAATCAGACGACACTCGACCTGATATTCGGGTTTGACGTCGACGAATCGAAAAGAGAACGAAGTTGCATACTCGACGAGATCGACCTTCCTGTTTCCTAGCGGATCGATGCATCTCTGGTACACGTTGTTTATGGTGCACAGCACGCAATAGGGCCTTCCGTAGTGATTCGACGCTCCGATACTCGTCAGGTCGCCGCCGCCCATCAACACTTTGGCGGCGTCCGCGTTCAGACACTCGGCGAGCGTGAATCCGCCGGAAACGTACCTGGACAGGCAGTCGGGTGACTCGCACCGCCGCACTTCGATGCCGACGTCCGGTCGCATGCCGTGCTCGTAGCCGTTGAATTGCAGCATGTCCATCGTCCAGGGATCGGGTTTCCGCGATTCGTTAGGAACGTTGCACACTCGATCGAGAAAGTGGTTGTGTTCGATCATCATCTCCGACAGGACCTTGCGAAGGGTGGATT
>NW_022737687.1:0-591 GCF_011630105.1 Anneissia japonica
AATTAGATATCATAACCAAACAGTTTTTACAGTAATGTGTTTGGAAATATGCATTTTGATCTATAACAAAAGACAGGACTGCATGTGCAAACATCAGCTTTCATTGGCTTATCTGAATCAGGCTATTCTCAATTCACTGTCTTAAATACCTGGTAACTATTTTCTTTAGTGGTTTTATTCTTCATACTCGATGGCAACAACTTGTAGAACTGGAAGAAGAAGCTGAAATGCATCCTGAATATATGACATGCTGTTGGAGCCCTGGCAACAAAGCAAACAAAAAAAATAATTTTTTATTTGCTTCTATTTATTTACAAATATATAGTTATTAACAATACTGTATAATTAAATATGAGATGCATTTAAGAAAGAGTGAGAGAGAGCAGGCTTAAGCCTATAGATAATTGCTAAGTTTATAACAAAATAATGAATTAAATCTAGGTAAAATAGAAAAAAAAACAATAAAAATAACTACAAAGCATCAGCCGCTAATACTGGACCTACACCACACCCACCATTATGAATATCATCATTACATGTAAACACACTCAGAGACAAATTCATCTTTGGAAATAATTTCATAGTGTAAAC
>NW_022737688.1:0-563 GCF_011630105.1 Anneissia japonica
TACAATTTTTTTTTTGTTAGATAAAGTGAGATAGCCTGAAACAAACACTATTCCATTGAAAGTTTTAAGTTTTTCGGAAAATTACTCGAAATATGGCGGAAAGTCAAAAATTTGTACTAAGTGCTCAACTCGCCGAGATATGCACTTTTCTGCAAAAAGTGACAATGTTAAAAAGTTGAGTCAATGTAATTTTTTTTGTTAGGCACGGTGAGATAGCCTGAAACAAACACTATTCCATTGAAAGTTTGAAGTTTTTCGGAAAAGAACTCGAAATATGACGGAAAGTCAAAAATTTGCACTAAGTGCTCAACTCGGCGAGATAAGCACTTTAGTGCAAAAAGTGACAATGTTAAAAAGTTGAGTCAAAAATGTAATTTTTTTTTGATAGGTTAGGGTTAGGGTTAGTGTTAGGGTTAGGGTTTGGGTTAGGGTTAGAGTTAGAGTTAGAGCTAGGGTTAGGGTTAGGATTATGGTTAGGCAAAGTGAGATAGGCTGAAACAAACACTATTTCATTGAAAGTTTGAAGTTTTTCGGAAAAGTACTCGAAATATGGCGGAAAGACA
>NW_022737689.1:0-1918 GCF_011630105.1 Anneissia japonica
TATTTTATTTAAAAAAAAAAAAAAAAAATTTCGGGAGCGCCACCTCCCCTCTTCAGGGTTACAATTGAAATGACTCAAAACAGCAATTAAAGACTAATTAAACAGCATAGGCTTAAATGTATATGGCAAATAACAATCAATATAAACTATTACAGATCAGGGACAAATAGAGAGATGGCAGTGGTGGGAGAATATGGGCCAAAATAAACTGTTTATTAGTCCACGTGTGTTCAAATAATAAAACAGAAAATAAGACAGAAAATAATGATGCGGAAACGTTCAGTTAGATAGTAGAACACAATATAATTTATTCGGGAAACGAATATTTCGTCTTGTCCTCAAGACTTCATCAGCGTAACTGATTACAAAAGTTGGCAAATACCAGATCAAAGACAAAATAATAAACAGTCGGCAATAAATAAAGGAGGGTGATTAAATAAGATAAACAATTTTGGAGACATGGACATAATGATACATAATGGGAGCAAGATAATGAGTAAAACAAAGTACTTTGATATTGAGAAGTGGAAGCGATAGCCCATGATACAGATAAATATAATGGCAATAAAAATTATAAGATAATATATAAGCCTAATGCACATACATATATATGTACAGTATATGATATAATGTAATAAAGTACAGTATAATAATAATAATAATAATAATATAATTAATAATAATAATAATAATAATATAATAATAATAATAATAATAAACCGTTAACAAAATAAACAAAAACAAAGTAAACTAGGTAAGCCTAGATACAAAAGAGATGCAGAAGTCAAACTTAAATATAGCATAATGCAAGTGATATGGAATATAACAAGGTGCACATAAAGTAATGAAACGGGAATACGGTGGTATGAAAAAAAGTCAAGTGTGTGTGTGAACGTGTAATCTCTCAGAATACCCATGTCACGATTAAGGCCTAAAATGTGAGTATTGAATTTGATAATGAAATTGAGCTCTGAGCGTCTTCTATGGTCAAGAGATGGAAAATTGTTAGCCAGCAAACACATTGGATGTTGTCAATGGAGTGGCCAGGGGAGTTAAAGTGTTCAGCGACAGGGATCCCCTTGCTCTTGCTACGGACGGACTGTTTGTGGTTATTAAACCGGAGTCTAAATTTAGTTCCAGTTTCGCTTATATAAGAGCCATGATCACAGATATTGCACATGAGGAGATATATAACGTTCGAAGAGTCACAGGTGAGAGGAGGTGATTGATAGAAGAAGAGGTGTGTGGGAGCCTCACAAGGCTGTCGGTGACGAGGTGCTTGCATACTTTACAGCGTGGTTTGTTGTTGCATTTATTATTACCATGGGAAGTCGGGTTAGGGAGTAAATTTGACGACGTGAGGATAAACTTGAGGTTGGGGGGTTGACGGTTAGCGAGTAAGGGAGGGTTGGGATACAGATTTTTTATATTAGGGTCCTGTCGAAGGGTACGAAAATCCTTCTTGATAGTGTTGGCCAACTTGGTGGTATGAGAGTTGAAGTTAAAAACTAATGGTATACGGTCAGAATCAGATTTGGGTTTAGGGTTTAAAAGTTCAGAGCGGGGGCGTGATGCTGCCTTAAGTTTTATTTATTTATTTATTTATTTATTTATTCTGGTTTATTCACATCGAAACATATTTCGTGGCAACACAAAGGCTGAATTGAGAAATATTAACAAAATTCGACATAAAAAACAATTATAAACAATTAAAACGATTGCACTCAACAACAAATGAAAATATTTAAAAAACAAATTGGCTAAATTTGATTTACATATTACATATTAAGGGTCTGGGATTTAATAATTTTAAAGGGGTAGTCACTGTTAAGAAAGTGTTTGGTAAAGGAGCGTATGTGGGCTTCGTAGTCAGCTGGGTCAGAGCAAATGCGCTTAATACGGAGACACTGGCTATATA
>NW_022737690.1:0-2727 GCF_011630105.1 Anneissia japonica
GGAGATTTTAACATGATATAAAAAAAAGTCTGGTGACCATCTAATTTATTTGGCTACCCAATTTTAGATAGCAACCCATAGTTTAAGAACCACTGATCTACAGTGAGGGCTAAAATGCAAGTTAAGATAACGCACCATTTTTCAGATGAGACGTTAAAAGCCGTTGGTCCTGTGTGCATTATGGCCCATGTGCACGTTAAAGAATGTAGTGCACTCTTCAGAAAAAAGTAGGGGATTGCCGGTGTACTGCCCAATCACCGCCAGAAAGACCCCAAAGGAAATAAGTCTTCTTCAGACTTTCATGGGTTATCTAAGTGGTGTTTATACCAAAATAAATCCATCTATTCAAGTGCTTCCCGTACACCTAAACCATGTAGTACTTGATTGAATTATGTAGCTATAAGAAGATAGCTTCATAATTAATTACTGTATATACAATAAACATCTTTTTTTTTGTATTCCTGGAAATAAGTAATCTCGTAAGGTATCTGCATGTAAAAGTATCTATCA
Organism: Anneissia japonica; assembly: GCF_011630105.1. NCBI lineage: Eukaryota > Metazoa > Echinodermata > Crinoidea > Comatulida > Comatulidae > Anneissia > Anneissia japonica. The sequence continues at coordinate 511 of NW_022737690.1, forward strand.
AAGATGCTCATGATATTAATATTTTGATAGAGAAACATATGGAAATAACGCTCACTGACAGGATAAGGAAGCTGAGAGGTAATAAAGGTATGCTGTCAAATAAATGTTTAAAGAACTCAAGCAGCCCAGAGAGATGTTAGTAAATCATCAAGTATACCACATTCATAATGAGTCAGATAGCCTGAAAATATGAGAGTTTAAGTTACAATCGGTTTGTAAATGTCTATCAATCTAGAATGACATGGCGTGTGTGGCATTTAAATCAATCACAGTCAGTGGACCTGTCGCATGGTGGATTAACAAATTAGATATAAAATAATCCAAAGGCTTTGAGGATGATATCTTTCGATGGTATAATCTAAAAATAGAATGCACATTTTCTTATTAATTGAGTTTAAAATAAAGCAGTACCAGTAAATACTAAATAGTGCCTGTACAAATAATAATAATTTCACATCCAGTATGACAAATAATAATGAAGTACATTTCCTGGTGGATGACTTAATTAATCAGATTATGTTGTGCTTGATTGCTTATGCACCCTATGACCAATAAACCAGACACACTAAACCCCTAGTTCACATTAGGTCAATTGTAATATTCATACTTGGGCTAACCATTAACAGTGCATGCATGAACGCTTGATCAGTTAGACCAATCAAGAGAAGCTATCACCATTTGTAATCGGTTAGCAGTCGCTAACCGTAGTAGATTGACCAGTTTTTCTCGAACATTTTTGGAAAATACTGATCCCCACAACACTCGCTTTTCGGTCACTATGACGTCAGCATTTTGGTCTGTCTGTATCGGGAATATCTTGTCTGAACGGAAAGGCGGCCTCAGATTTATTTATCCGGATAATTCTAAAAGTAAGGTGTTGTGTTAAAATGCTCTCAACTAGTTTTGTAAACAAAAATAAATTTATTTGTGTTTGCTTAATTATTGCATGCATGTATGTATGATCTTTTTAACTATCTTTGCAATCTTTATCGAATGATGAGTGTTCAGTATGTATAATATAAAGCATCACAGAGTTCATTACATCCTGATGAATGAGCAACTGTTAGATGAGAATTAGATAAATATAAATTTATTTAAAATTGTATATAAATATAATTAAAAAGTTACTCTAATAATACTTGATTGTAGGACAAGTGTGGGAATTAACATATTCTGGAGTAAAAGTTTCTTAAAAAAAATATTTTGCCCTGCCTGACAGTTATTGTACTGAATGTGGAAAGAAAATATCACAAGTGAGTTGGCAGTGGCGAATCTAGAGGGGGTGAATAGGGTGGCTAGCCACCCCACTTCGTGTACCGTGAAAATAAAAATAAATGGTCACTCGTCTTTTGTGTATGCTTCTCGTGTACGCTGGTAAAACGTACACTTTCTATTTTAAGCTTGCTTCTTTTCAAATGCCATCTAAGATCGTCTAACAGTCTACTAATTCCAAACAAACCTCAAATGCGAGAGGACACCCTTCCCAAAACCACCCCTACCCCCGCTTGGTCCTTCTCACCTCCCATTATACACCCCCCATTGCTAAATCCTAGATCCGCCACTGTTTGGGTGGGAATCGCTTCTACGACCTCAAAATATCTAAACTGGTATCTACACCACTAGGCTAAAATTATCTTGTTTAGGTACAGTATGCAACTTACTGTACAGTATAAAGCAATGGTTTCTATGTGTTTGACTCAATGAATATTATGCATATGATATTGTTAAAAACCAGTTCAGTTGTTATGGTAATCTGAATACTTTATTAACATATTCATACTTAACTAACAATTCAGTCATGCATATCGTATTACTAAAATAAAAACATGAAGAAGCTTTTTGTATGCTATATGTGTTCACCATACAAATGATATATTGTATTACTATTAGTAGTTGCATTTATCATAGCTAAGTTCTATATATTTAATGTTATTAGACATTATGCAATGTTATTAATTATGTTGACATCCTAGTTTCTAATATACTGTATTTATTCGATTAAACGTCCCCTCCAGAGCCTCAATTGGAATAAACACATTTCTCTAATAAACTCTCCGGGGCATTTATTTTTCTCTTGAATATATGCCCCGGGGAGTTTATTTTTTTTCGAATAAACCCCCTCCCCCCCTCCCAAATACAGTATCTATAAACAAAACTAATGGAAGCAATACCATTCTCAACACATTCTGTTAATGTTCCACCCCAGTAGAATTACAT
>NW_022737691.1:0-1276 GCF_011630105.1 Anneissia japonica
TGGAGAATGTTAGGGAAGTAGAGAGGCCTATGTAATTAAAATGATTAGTGCATTCAATTATTACAATACATAAAATAAAGGTGCATAAGGTGTGATAGTTCTGTTAATTACCTGTTAAGTCCATCTCATGTGATATAACTTTATTATGTTTATTGGGTATAATTGAAGGAGAAAGAAAGTTAAAATCATGTTATGTCATGACAAGTTATGCTATTTTTGCTATACAGTTACTTTTGAAAAATGAAATTTATAATAAGTATGACAGTTGATAAAGGCATTAACAAGAGGACTTTCAATAAAGTGTGACGATTCAGTTAATTTCTGTACAATACTTATCATAGGCGTAGATCCCGGGGGGGGGATGGAGGGGATATATCCCCCCCAATATTTGACAAGGGGGGATGGTCCATTGAATCATCCCCCCAATATTTTGACTATGTACATAGGCGTAGATCCCGGGGGGATGGAGGGGATATATCCCCCCAATATTTGACAAGGGGGGGATGGTCCATTGAATCATCCCCCCCCCAATATTTTGACTATGTATGGGATAAAATGGATCTTTACACACAAAAGACTGTCACAGAAATAATTTGCACTGTCTTATGCGCTTAAAAAGATGAAAATTAGCATAATGTATTAATGTTGATAACAAAATTATTTTATCTGGTACCAATCTAAGCTCTACTTTCTTTAGATGTTAGATGTGCTTGCAAAGAGAGCCACATTTCACACTGAAGGGTGTGTACGACATCAGTAATGTTAAACAAGGTTTCCAGCTTCAGAGGGGGGCACATCTCCTGTCCGCACAAGGGCACACATTAACACCAGGCGCGTAACAGGGGTCTTGGGTCAGAGTGGGTATATTTTTTTTATATTTTTCATTTCAACCATCTTTAAATAGGGTAACCCTTCTACAACAACAAATAATAATAATAATAATAATAATAATAATAATAATAATAATAACAATAACAATAATAATAATAATAATCATAATAACATACAATCCTCATTTCGCGGTTAGTAATTTAGCATACCCACCCCACCCCACCCCACTCCCCATATAGAAAACAATACGACATAGGGCTTATCTTATTTATAATGTAGGCCACACACGTGTGTTTGAAACTAAATATAAGCATTTTCATCATGGTTCAAACACATTCTTTCACCATCTATACACATTGAGACCCTTCTTTTAGGTTAAAATGATCTATCTTAAATTTATTGATTAGGCCTATAACAGCAAATTGCATCAATTTATTTTGCAAAA
>NW_022737692.1:0-829 GCF_011630105.1 Anneissia japonica
ACATACTTGTATCACATATGATGGATAAACATGGGTAAGTACACATATTAAAAATTTTAGTTACTACATGAATATTGTTTTAGCCTTGTTATGAAATTCATCATTCAAATACTGTAGAATGTACAGTAGCCTATTTTCAGTACAAAAAAAGAATTAAGAAAATTAGCCAAACCAGTCACTTGTCTCAAACATGTTTTGGCCAAAACAAGCTGAAATGTCAGAATTTTTGAAGTCTACTTTTTTGTACCAACCTACTGTAGAACTATACATGATAATATGCTGTTTTTCCCCAATTTTCTATGTTAAAACAACATTATTTAACAATTTTGTCTACATGAGAAATGCCTTAAATTATAAACTTTGAAGGCTGATTTCTCAATTGTTTGTTTAAACAGCTGTAAGATTAAATGTTTGTAACTCAAAAGGAAATGTCGAATTTTAATGGTTCTTTTACCATTTTATAGCTCTCATAACTTAAAATTAATTTTGTGTAGAGTGACTGGTTTTGGCTTCCCTTTTGCCACAATTGTAAAATTAATTTAGGTTGTTTTGAACAAAAAAATTTATGGTAATTTTGGTTTGTTGGTAGACGCACCCCAAAATCACCAATTAAAACAAAATATGCGGTTGGAATAGTCAGACTATTTACATCTTTAAAGGATCCGCACACAACTGATGGACATGTAAGTAAGATCTTTTTAGCAGATTTGAGATAGTTGTAGAGAATCTTTGTTACTGTTACGGAAGATAAATTTTATATTTGTTTGTTTTGGAATGACTACTGTAGATATCCTTTTTTAACCTTATTTTATTTTCTTTTCTCACTCCT
>NW_022737693.1:0-769 GCF_011630105.1 Anneissia japonica
TTCAAATAAGATTTTGTTCTGTTAGGCATAGATAACACATATAACGAATCAAATAGATGACAATGCTCAAATATAGGAACATGATATACCGTACTGTGTATTCGCTTACATTATACTCTCATGAAACTTAACTGACACTTTCTTGACCAGACACCTAAAGTAGAATAGAATAAATGACCATTATATCGGCCTATGTTTCAATTTATTGGAACTTTGATATTTAGCACACAATAATTAGGTCTGCAGTTTTACCATGAAGGTTGTCTTATTTATAACATAGGGAAAAATGTGTTACAATCGTCTGACTCAGTTTATTGTTTGATTAATTTATGGAAATGGTCAGAGGCCTACCGTATTGAACAATAAATTTTCAGTAATTAGAAGGATTTTGATTAAAAGAACGATAACAATAATAAGTAATACTGATGATAATGACGATACTGCTACTGCCTTTGGGGAAGCCGCCTGGTGCCATTATCATAATTTTTCATCAAAGTCCTTCTCCGGGCCCCTTCTATTTTAAATTCCTGGATCCGCCACTGACTGCTGTAGTTACCACAATTACAATAACAACACCCCAACTATATTGAAATATAAAGTTAAACATATCATGATAACCAGTGGCGGCACTGCAGAGGGGTAAAGTGGGAGTAGATTTCCCCGTCGGGAAGGCATGAGGTCTGGTTCCACCCCCAATCCCAATCCCGGAGTAAAAATAAAGAACATTTTAAGAAGTTTATGTAAAATGTAAATGAATTTAATATAGCCC
>NW_022737694.1:0-571 GCF_011630105.1 Anneissia japonica
AGTATAAATATCAACAGACAAAACAATTCTACATAATCTGTTCATTTGAACTTGTAAACAATTATATTTATAGTTATATATATTTAAGTTCATGTTGGGATTCAATATTTCGACATTAATTATGTCATCATCAGGAAATGTTATATTATATAAATGAAATTAATGGAATATGAACAAATAATGACAAGCGCTTTACGTCGTGGATGAGATAGAATCATCAGTTACATGGTTAGCAGCATAGACTGATGAAACCTTGTGTAATAATTCAAGTTAGTCTACAAACTGAATCTTTATTTATTAACCAAATACCTAGCTCCTTGTGAGGTGACAAGACACATCATTACTACTTTAAACCAATGATAAGCATCAAGTGACACCCACAAAGAAAAAACCAACATCAAGTGACACACAGGCATTCTAAATTTCTTACCGGTTTTTGTAGTTTTGTTGCTGTGGCCTGCGGTGTTAAAGAAGGAATCCAGAAGCTTGGAAGATGTTCGCTAGTTGTTGGTTGAACCTTGCTAAGCCCAGCTATATAGTCTCCATCAGTTTGTAACTTCTGCTTTTTGGC
>NW_022737695.1:0-670 GCF_011630105.1 Anneissia japonica
AGCAACCACAAGGACAGTTAGCTAGGTGGATCGAAGAGCTTAGCCAGTACAATATGATCATCCAACATCGAAAGGGCAAACTGCATGCTAACGCCGACGCTCTCTCTCGTTTGGGGGAAATGCATGATTCTGGGGCGGATGCCACCTCACTTATAGATCTACCTTGTGGGGGGTGTTCGTATTGTAGACGAGCACACGAGAGGTGGGCTACTTTCAGGGAAGTAGTAGATGATGTAGTGCCTATCGCTCATGTGGGACAGATCAGGTCAGCCAAGGGGTCTGATGATATTCCATGGGATCCCGGGGGCCAGGTGACTATTGAAATAATTAGGCCGGACACCCAGGGTGGAAATAATACAATTTCTATCTTACAGGATAACGGATCCAGAGTATATGCTATACAACCAGATGCTAAAGCTTCTTGCTGGGGCTATTCTTTGGATGAAATAAAACAGGGCCAGAAAAACGATCCTGACCTTGCACCCATCCTAGACTGGTTGAAATACGGCGAACCATTAGAAAAGACGCTCTTTATTTCCAGCGCTTCAACCAAATTTCTTTGGTTGAACAAAGACCGTCTACAATTAACCGATGAAGGAATCCTTTTTATACAGCAGAAGAACGCTACTGGGCGCCTCTTAGTACTACCCAGGGAGTGGCAGATGGAAGC
>NW_022737696.1:0-560 GCF_011630105.1 Anneissia japonica
TCATATAAATTCCAAAAATGTATTTGAAACTAGCGAGTACTTTTGACAATATGTTTTTAAAAAGTTATGAAAGAGAACATGGTGAGATAGCAGTGTTTTTGATGTTTATAATGTGAATATTAAAATATTTCTTGAAGGTTTGCATGGTGAGTATCGATAACAAATTAAATAAAATTTCGGTACACCATGTATAAGAATACGAGGTAAAACCACTGGTTGATTATAACGTTTTGGTGAGATTGCTGACTGTCATCAGGAGAATGTATGAATACAAATTAAACTTCAACTTCAACTTCAACTTTATTTTCCAATAAGTATAAGTAATATAAAATTCAAATAAATACATAAACCAATATAAGAAGGAGCTAGAAAATAGTGTAAACACTAATCAATTCCAGCCCCATCAGGAGAATGTATGAATACAAATTAAACTATCGGTATATGTGTAAGAAATGTGTAAAACCACTGGTTTATTATCTATCCGGAACATGTATAGTAACGTATCTGTCAAATCATCAATAAACAGGTACACGATAATGCAGCTTGTCGTTTACATTCAT